>NC_045961.1:51224646-51524646 GCF_010909765.2 Amblyraja radiata
TCCTGTCCCCCGCCTGCATAAAGGGCTGGTGAAGGAAGCGATGTGTTTGTGTGTGTGTGTGTGTGTGTGTGTGTGTGTGTGTGTGTGTGTGTGTGTGTGTGTGTGTGTGTGTGTGTGTGTGTGTGTGTTCCACTCTGACAGTCGTCGTTCCAGTGGCCGGTTTTTCAGGCAACTTGACAGTCACCGGCAGTCGCCTGAAAAATTGCCGAAGTGGGACAGGCCCATTAGGGATAAAAATTACTCTTTTCTTTAAACACTTTTTATGTTAGTCTCTTTTCTTCAAACTGCTTTATTTCATAGGTGTGTCAAGCTTTAATTATGTTCTTGACTACTAGAAACATAGAAAATAGGTGCACGAGGAGGCCATTCGGCCTTTCGAGCCAGCACCGCCATTCATTGTGATCATGGCTGATAGTCCCCTATCAATAACCCGTGCCTGCCTGCTCCACATATCCCTTGACCACTAGCCCCTAGAGCTCTATCTAACTCTCTCTTAAATCCATCCAGTGACTTGGCCTCCACTGCCCTCTGTGGTAGGGAATTCAATAAATTCACAACTCTCTGGGTGAAAAAGTTTTTTCTCACCTCAGTCTTAAATGACCTCCCCTTTATTCTAAGACAGTGGCTGGACTCGCCCAACATTGGGAACATTTTTCCTGCATCTAGCTTCTTGTCCAGTCCTTTTATAATTTTATATGTTTCTATAAGATACCCCCTCATCCTTATAAACTCCAGTGAATGCAAGCCTAGTCTTTTCAATCTTTCCTCATATGACAGTCCCGCCATCCCAGGGATCAATATCGTGAACCTACGCTGCACTGCCTTCCTCAAGTTAGGGAGCCAAAACTGTACACAATACTCCAGATGTGGTCTTACCAGAGCCCTATACAACTGCAGAAGAACCTCTTTACTCCTATACTGAAATCCTCTTGTTATGAAGGCCAACATTCCATTAGCTTTCTTCACTGCCTGCTGTACCTGTAAGCCAACTTTCAGTGACTGGTGTACAAGGATGCCCAGCACTCGCTGCACCACCCCCTTACCTAACCTAACCCCATTGAGATAATAATCTGCCCCCTTGTTTTTGCCGCCAAAGTGGATAACCTCACATTTATCTATATTATACTGCATCTGTCACGCATCAGCCCACTCACTTAACCTGTCCAGGTCACCCTGCAACCTCCTAACATCCTCTTCACAGTTCACACTGCCACCCAGCTTTGTGTCATCCGCAAACTTGCTAGTGTTGCTCCTAATTCCCTCTTCCAAATCATTAATATATGTGGTAAACAGTTGTGACCCCAACACCGAGCCTTGCGGCACTCCACTCGCCACTGCCTGCCATTCAGAAAAGGACCCGTTCACTCCTACTTTTTGCTTCCGGTCTGCCAACCAATTTTCTATCCATGTCAACACCCTACCCCCAATACCATGTTCTCTAATTTTAGTCACCAGTCTCCCGTGTGGGACCTTATCAAAGGCTTTCTGAAAGTCTAGATACACTACATCCACTGGTACCCCTTCATCCATTTTACTTGTCACATCCTCAAAAAATTCCAGAAGATTCGTCAAGCATGATTTCCCTTTCATAAATCCATGTTGACTTGGACTAATCCTTTTACTGCTATCCAAATGCCCCATTATTACCTCTTTAATAATTGACTCCAGCACCTTTCCCACCACCGAAGTCAGGCTAACTGGTCTGTAATTCCCCGTTTTCTCTCTCGCTCTTTTCTTGAAAAGTGGGATAACATCAGCTATCCTCCAATCCACAGGAACTGATCCTAAATCTATTGAACATTGGAAAATGATCACCAATGCGTCCACTATTTCTAGAGCCACCTCCCTAAGGACCCTGGGATGCAGACCATCAGGCCCAGGGGATCTCCGGTTTCCTCCCACTGGTTAGTAGCTTCATTGGCTTCAGTGAAAATGTAAATTGGCCTGAGTGTGTAGGATAGTGTTAGCTTAGGGGGTGATTGCTGGTCGGCGTGGTGTCGGTGGGACGAAGGGCCTGTTTCCGTAGTGTATTTCTAAAGAAGAGTCTGAAGTCCTTCAGTTAATTGCCATCGGGCCACAATTATGTAGAGAAGATACGTGAGGATGTTGTCAGGGCATGAAGGTATAGGAAGAGTTTGAGCAGTCTAGGACTATGCCTTGTAGTGCAGGAGAATGAGGGGTGATGTTATTGCGATACAGTATACAAGATCAAGAGGGGGATAGATAGAGTGAATGCACAGAGTATTTTACCCAGGGTAGGCGAATCAAGAGTTAGAGTCCATCAACGTTTAGTTTAGAGATCCATGACATCATGCAACTGCGATTTCTTTTACATGACCGAGGAAAATAATTCTCAGAAAGCACACTTGGAAGAGAAAACCTCGAGACACAAGGAACTGCAGATGCTGGTTGATTCCCAAAATGCTGGAGTAACTCAGCGGGTCAGACAGCATCTCTGGAGAACATGGATTGGTAACGTTTCAGTCCAGGAGCCTTCTTCAGAACTTCCCAATGTACTTCCCTCAGGATACAGCTCCGAGTTAGTGATTAGTCCTTCAGTTACATTCAATGAATTCAATGATACTTTATTGTCACATGTACCTTGGGACAGTGTTGGGGTGGAAGATTGCAACCTTCACGTGGTCCGCCCTGTTTCAACTAATGCAATCAACTCGACGTGCACAAACGGAAGATCAAATAGAACAAGTTGTCCAACAACTTTAGGCTGTGCACGCCACACGAAAGAAGAAGAAGAAGAAGGTACAGTGCTTTCTTTTGCATACAACCCGGTAAAATCATACTGCAGACCTCACCAAGGCAGTACACAAGAGTTGCCACATTTTGGCACAAGTTACAAGTGTCCACCGAACATTGCTGCTGCCGCATGTCCCTGGGTCCCCCTTCATTCTCAGTAGCCGCCCGCCAGGCCCCGCTTCGTTCATGACGTACCACTCCGCCCCGCCGCGCCCATCCTTCTCGATGGCCCACTCCTGGGTCCCCCCCTTCATTCCCGGCAAATGCCTTCAGAACACAACTGCGTACGTGGCCACAACGGAATCTAGAAGTCTGCAGGTACCTCCAAGGTTAGCTACACCATCGTACAATTGAAGTTCAGAACTCCTTTCACAACAGAGGCTAATTGGAGGTTTAGACTTTAGATTTTAAAGAGAGAGAGAGCACAGAAACAGGCCCTTCGGCCCACCGCATCTGCACTGACCAGCGATCCCCGTACACTAGCACTATCCTACACACCAGGGACAATTTACAATTTACAGAAGCCAATTAACCTACAAACCTGTATATCTTTGTGAGTGTGGGAGGAAACCCAGAGAAAACCCCACTGTCACAGGGAGAAGGTACAAACTTCGTACAGACAGCACCCGAAGTCATAATCTAACCCAAGTCTCTGGCGCTGCTACTCTACCACTATGCCGCCCATAGGAGATAAACAGGGGAAGAATTGTCAAGTCAGGAAGTTATACACATTCCAATTCCCCAACGCATTAAGCAAAAAAATGTAATTATTTCCAATGTAATGATATCCTCCAAGCCTCCCACATCCTCCCTCAAAATGTCCAGACCAACAATACCCTAATCCCCAATCATCCATCATCTGTCTTTGTTAAACGATCCATGCTACATTTAACATGCTTACACTGAAAACCCTCCAGGGTACTTGAATTCTCCACAGTCTCTTTGGACTTCCCTGCATCTCCAGAACTCCACATCTTCTGCTCTCTGAATTCATTCAAATATTTCTAAGCTATTAAAAGTCTGATTGCCTTCCTAATCCCTCAATTCCTATCACGGTATTTATTTTCCTGTATGCCGAGGAATGTATTATACAAATATGCAAAAATAATTTCAACATGTGTTGTACGGATTACAGGTACATGGAGTTGACCTTCAAATGTAAAACACTACAATCTATGACTGTAATATTAGAAATGCTCATTTCATAATTTCTTCCACAATGTACATCGTCGTGTCCAGGTTCAATGTTTTTCACTTCATAAGTTTTTCCGCCATTCCATCATGGCTGATCTATCTTTCCTCCTCAATCCCATTCTCCTGCCCTCACCCCATTACCCCTGACACCCTTACTAATCAAGAATCTGTCAATCTCTGCCATAAAAATATCTATGTCTGTGGCAACGAATTCCACAGATTCACCACCTTCTGACTAAAGAAATTCCTCCTCCTTTCTAAAGGTACATTCTTTTATTCTGAGGCCATGGCCTCTGGTCCTAGACTCCCCCACTAGTGGAAACATCCTCTCCACATTCACTCAATTTAGGCCTTTCCCTATTCGGTAAGTTTCAATGAGGTTCCCCTTATCCTTCTAAACTCCAGTGAGTGCAGGCCCAGTGACGCCGGTACATCCTTCCTCAGATATGGTACCCAAAACTGCCCACATTCCTCCAAATGCCATCTGACCAGTGCCTTTTCAAGCCTCAACATTACATCCTTGTTTTTGTATTCTAGCCTTCTCGAAATAAATGCCAGCATTGTATTCGCCTTCCTTACGACCGATCCGACTCGCAAGTTAACTTTTTGGGAATCCTGCACCAGCACTCATAAGTCCCTTTGCACCTCCGATTTCTGAATTGTCTCCCCATTTAGAAAATAGTCAAAATGCTGGAGTAACTCAGCGGGACAGGTAGCATCTCTGGAGAGAAGGAATGGGTGACTTTTCAGGTCGAGACCCTTATTCAGACCATCTTCACCCATTCCTTCTCTCCAGAGGTGCTATCTGTCCTGCTGAGTTACTCCTGCATTTTGTGTCTACAATTTAAACCAGCATCTGCAGTTCCTTCCTAAACTAAACGTATGCCAGTCGTCAACCAACTTTTGAGATACATGCCAGCGATTACATCAGGGAGTCTTGTTCAGTTGCATTAAGGAAAATGTTCACAGAATACGATGGATAGGCATGTATAGTAGAAACCTGGGCGGTTTAAAAAAAAAAACACAATTGGTGATGAATTTGGGAGCATTGGCGGAACTGAGGACCTGCAACTCTGATGAGAATATGGATTTGTCATTTTAAAATTAAGATGCAGAGATGAGGAGGATTTTTTTGTTCACAGGGAATGCATGGGCAAGAAAAAAGAAAAGATACAACATAGAATTGTTCTCCTGGTGAACGCGAGACTTCGTGAACTGCACAGAATATGGAACAAAGCAACTTCCCTTTCCCAGAATATTCTCAGTCCGATTATTTTTGGTGCATAGGCTGGGGATGGAAACAAAGCAGGGGAACTTTTTACTCCATTTCAAAGGGAGTGATAATCAGCACGATAGGGTAGAGAGCTACTTAATTGAAGCACTGACTACAGGAAACCGATTCTACTGCTTTGTGTTGAAGGCAGGGCCCTGGGGAGTGTCGTAGAGCACGAGGGATCTCGGAGTGCTCGTACATAGGTCCCTGGACTGCTGTTCGGGGTGGTATGGCGGTACCCACTGGAGTGTTTGTACTCAACTGGACTGCACTTCGCACAGGTGACAATAAAGCACCTTTGAACCATTGAAAATGGCATCACAGGAAGATAGGGTGGTCAAGGCGGCTTCCGGAACATTGCCCTTCATCAGTGCACGGTATTGATGCTATTCTACAGGTCGGCATGGTGGCACAGCGGTAGAATGGCTGCCTTAGTTGCTGTCGAACCTGGGTTCGGTCCCGACCATGGAAGTGGTCTGTACGGAGTTTGTTCGTTCTCCCCATGACCGCGTGGGTTTTCTCCGAGACCTTTGGTTTCCTCCCACGCTCCAAAGACCTACAGGTTTGTAGGTTAATTGGCTTGGGTTTGTATACTTGGTATAAGAGTAAATTGTCATTAGTGTGTGTAGGTTTGTGTTAATGTGCGGGGATCGGTGATCGGTGCGGACTCAGTGGGCCGAAGGGCCTGTTTACTCGCTGTATCTCTAAACTAAAGTTGTACAACACATTGAAGAGGACACACTTAGCATACCGCGAAGAAAGGAATTGCAGATGCTGGTATATACCGAAAATAAACACAAAGTTGGAGTAACTCAGCGTGTCAGGCAGCATCTCTGGAGCAAAAGGATGGGTGACGTTTCGGATCGGAACCTTTCTTCAAAATATCAAGGCTATGGGAGAGTCAGAACAAGGGTCCAGAGATGCTGCCTGACCTGCTGAGTTACCCCAGCACTTTGTGTCAAACTTGAGTACCGATTTCAGTTTTGGTCACCCTGCCATGGGAAGGATGTCATAAAAATGGAAAGGGTGCAGAGGATGTTGCCAGGACTTGAAGGCTTAAGATATAGGGAGAGGTTTGGCAGGCCATGGCGTTATTCCTTGGAGTGCAGGAGGATGAGGGGTGATTTTGCAAAAATGTACAAGATCATGAGGGGAATAGATTGGATGAATGCACAGGGTATTTTACCCAGGGAAGGGGAATCAAGATCTAGGGCACATCAGCATTTAGTTCGGAGATCCCTGACATCGAGCAACTGCAATATCTTTTGCAAGGCCAATAAACCATTGGCTTTATACAAATAAATCTCAGAGAGCAAACCCGGGGGAGAAAATCCCAAGAGACACAAGGAACGGCAGATGCTGGTTTACAAACGACACAAAGTGCTGGAGTAACTCAGTGGGTCAGGCAACATTTCTGGAGAACATGGATTGGTGACGTTTCGGGTTGGGGTGCACCTTCAAATTGATTATAGTGGGGTGGGGTGGAGGAAGAAAGCTGGAAAAGAGATAAGGCTAGGATAAAGGCTGGCGAGTGATAGGTGGATCAAGGTTAGAGATGACGAGGATACAAAACGGTGTGAGATGAGGAGAGTTTGTTTTAGTATGTTTTAATGTATGCTTTTAATGTCTCGCTGTGTGTCTTGTGTGGGGGGTGGTGTGGGGGAAACCGCTTCGGTCGCCTCCTCCACAGAGAGGCGACTTTTTCCAGGTCGCCTCCCCCGTGGCCTAACAGCAAGGATCGGGTGGCCTTTCCCGGAGACGCGCCCGGGGCTTCAGCGGCGGGCACAGCGTGGACTCTCGGCGTGGAGCGGGCGAGCCCTCGCTGGGGCTTGCCGGAGGGGAGCGCTCCGTTCGCTGGCCCGCGACAGCCGGCAGCCGGAAGCCGCGGTCTGAAGAGCTCCAGCTTGCACGGCGTCTACAGCCCGGGATCTCACGTTGGGGACCCGGGGGGGGAAGAAGAAGCTTCCACCGCCGGCCTGCGGCCAACTTCTACCGCGGGCGCCATGGCGACACCATCAGGAGCGGGGTCCCTCGCCAGGGATCCCTGGAGAGGAGCTCCAGATCGCCGGCCCTGCAGTCTGCGGTGCTTCTGGCTGCGGCGCGAACTTTAAATCTACGATCGCCGGCCTGTGGCCTACACCAGCCTGAAGCCGCGGTCTCCGGTGGGGAGGAGCCGATTCTGGACTTACCTTGACTTTTACCTTGTTCTTTTACCATCTGGACGCCCGCAGCAATGGCTGCAGAAGGTTGAAGTCCCGACCACGGGGGAAAATGGAGGAGGACTGGCCAATTTTTGTGCCTTCCACCACAGTGATGAATGCTGTGGTGGATGTTTGTGTTACATTTTTATCGTGTATTGTGTTCCTTCTCATTGGACCGCTGCTGACAAATTCATTTCACTTGCACTTTATGTGCAATGTGACGAATAAAACTGATTGTATTGTATTGTATATTGTATAGAGAGGAGAAACGAAATGCAAAGCCAGAGGGAGTGCTATTGGTGGAAGAGGACAGGGAGAGAGGGTATGGTGAGGGAGAAATGGGCGACGGAGTGTGGTGCGGGGGAAAGCAAGGGGGATAGTGAGAGATTGCATGACATAACTTCATGTAGTTTCCAAATCTTTTCCAGAGTCTGAAATGCCTTTTTGAGCACTTAATTATGGCGTGGACTCACTGGGTCAAAGGGCCTGTGTTGTGCCATAAAACCCTATGACTCTAAGCAAACATGACAGGAATTTAAAAAAGACAAAAAAGAGTAACTCAGCGGGTTAAGTAGCATTTCTGGAGAACATGGTTAGGTGACGCTTCAGATCTGATCAGAATCCATCTGAAGGGTCTCGACCCAAAACATCACCTCTATTCAGAGATGCTGCCTGAGCCGCTGAGTTTGTAAACCAGTATCTACAGTTCATTTCTGCACAGTTCCCTAAGTGCAGCCTCGCCAATGTCGTGTACAACTTTAAAATAACTTTAAATGTTCCTTGCATCTACATGTCAGGAATAATTGATGGGAATAAGCTGCAGTAAAGATGCTTTGCCTTAAATTGAGGTCAAGTTAGAGCTAATGATAGTTTAAACTCTATAGCAAATGATTGTTATGATACATTTTCAGTATGAGATTATTCCAAAAATGTTCATGATTTGCCAGATGTGGGTAACAATGAGGTTATCTATGTTTGTATTAATTACTCCCAAATGTGTTTGAAGATACTTGCTGCCTAGTATCGGCTAATGTTACTAAGATATCATTCTGTGTAAAGTACACAACAAGACCACTTTTGAATAGTTCTCTTAAAATGGCTGTTTTACCTAAAAATAATTACTTTGCCTCAACAGATTGCTTACAAATAGGAATGCACTTTTTCAAAACTACAAGCTACTTCACGAGCATTTTATTAGGCAGATATTGCCATTACATTTTAATTAGATTATTTACTTAGAATGGCTTGCAAGAGAGAAAGCTTTCAATATAAACAAAACCTTTCTTTAGACTTTATAGAAACAGTGCGGAAACAGGCCCTTTCGCTCATCAAGTCCGCGCCGACCAGCAATTACCCCGTACACTTAATGCCCCTGTCCCACTTAGGAAATCTGAACGGAAACCTCTGGAGATTTTGCGCCCCACCCAAGGTTTCCATGCGGTTCCCGGAGGTTCCCGGAGGTTTTTGTCAATCTCCCTACCTGCTTCCACTACCTGCAACCTCCGGCAACCACCTGCAACCTGCTGGAACCGCACAGTAACTTTGGGTGGGGCGCAAAGTCTCCAGAGGTTTCCTAAGTGGGACAGGGGCATAACACTATCCTACTCACTAGGGACAATTAAAAAAAAATTAGAAGCCGATTAACCTACAAACCTATACGTCTTTGGAGTGTGGGAGGAAACAATGAAATAGAAGGGGGAAGAAAGGCAGGGGACGGGAATAAGGAGGTTGTTTATTCCTCTGACTTCACATTTCACGCCTTTTTGTCTCTGGCCTTTGTCTAACCATATGCCACTTAAAATCCGCCCTCACTTGTATCCACCTATCACTTGTGCATTTTGACCCACCCCCACCTCCCTTCCAACTTTCTCCCTTACCCACCGTCTACCATCAATCTGAAGAAGGTTCCCGACCAGAAATGTCGCCTATATAAATAAATCTGAATATCATTTGCAGACTAGTCTTTAAAAAACTGACAAACAGACACAAAGTATTGTTGGGTCAGGCAACATCTCTGGAGAGGATGGGTAGGTGACGTTTCGGGTCGGGACCAGACTGAAGAAGGTTCCAGACCCGAAACGTCGCCTATCCACGTCCTCCAGTTTGGTTTTGTTTAGCTTAGTTGATTGTCACGTGTACTGAGGTACAGTGAAAAGCTATTGTTGCATGCTATCCAGTCAGCGGAAAGATTGTACAAGATTACAATCGAGCCATCCACAGTGTACAGATACATAATAAAGGGAATACTGCTTACTACAAGAAGGAAAGACCAGTAAAGTCCAATTAAAGATAGTCCGAGGGTCTCCAATGAGGTAGATAGGAGGTCAGGACCGCTCTCTAGTTGGTAAGAAGAAACTGTCCCTGAATCTGGAAGTATGTGTTTTCACACTTCTGTACCTCTTGCCTGATGGGAGAGGGGAGAAGAGGGAGTGACTGATGCTGCCCGACCTGCTGAGTTACTGCAGACACTGTCTTTTTTCTTTGTAAACCAGCATCTGCAATTCCTCATGTCTGCCAGCCTTCTAAGGGTCCATTGTTTAAAAAGAAGTCTGTCAGCTGAATAAAAGGTAAACAGGCTGGATAGATAAACAGAGCTTTGCGCTATTGTTTTTAGAGGGAGGACGGCTGATGATGGATGCTGAGAACGCGGGGATTTCTTTGCAAGCTAATGCCATAGGGGCAAAAGCCCAGAGGAAGGGCCAAGAGCAACAAAACGCATTTCTCCTTAAAAAGCAAGTGTAAAGCTCGTGGATGTGGCAGCAGATGAAAGCCCTAGCAACATTATTAATCATTCATGTGTTTCATTTTTCAAACTGTCTTTCCACAACAGGTCACTTACGGCCAACACAAACAAGCGTCTGACTCCGTCACCAAGATCCCTTTGGTATATTCTCTGATCTTACACCACCTTGGTGGTAAGGTCAGAGATGTGTTATCTGCCTTGCAGATGTATGCCCACTTATTTCTTATTGATGCAATGTTGTTTTCACAGAATCCGAAACAGCACGTTTTTTTCTTTTTAAATAAACTGATATGTGGTCACTTTAGCCTCCACTGGCCTCAATCCGCTGTTGAATTTGCAACCTCATATTTTATATTAAATATGAAACACTGAATATCGAGTTTATATTTCAAACAGTTCTCCAGAGACTGAAGAAGTATGTTGCCAGGGCTCGAGGGCCTGAACTACAGGGAGAGGTTGGGAAGACTGGGAGTTTATTTCTTGGAGCGCAGGAGGCTGAGGGGCGATCTTATACAGATGTATAAGATGGTGAGGGGAATAGACAGGGTGAGTCTTCTACCCAGAATAGGGGAAATCAAGAACCAGAAGACAAAGATTTAAGGTGAGAGGGGAAAGATTTAATAGGAATCCGAGGGACAACTTGTTCGCACAGAGGGTGGTAAGTTTATGGAATGAGCAGCCAGAGGAGGTAGTTGAGGCAGGTACTATAACAACATTTAAAAGACACTTGGACAGGTACGCGAATAGGAAATGTTTAGAGGGAAATGGACCAACGCAGGCAGTTGGGACTAGTGTAGATTGGGCATCTTGGTCAGCATGGGCAAGTTGGGCGGAAGGGCCTGTTTCCTTGCTGTATAACTCTCTATAGCTATGCCGCTATGAACTCTATGGAGTGCTCCTGGACTATAGTTTGAGGGCATCAGTTTTTCCTACTTACACAGAAGGCTTACATTTGAAGTGTAAAGGACTGTGGTGACGTTTGTAGGTGGGTAGTTTGAAGAAGCTCAGAAACAATCAGCCCGAAGGAGGGCCCTGGCACAAAATATCTCCAGAGATGCTGCCTGACCCGCTGAGTTACTCCAACATTTTGTGTCTAAAGACAAGGCAATTGATTTTGAAAATGCGTTTGCAAGCAGGGAGATCTTCCAGCTGGTGATATAGGAAACATTGTTATAGGAGAGAGGGGGATTTGATTAAAAGGAAATTAGCCAGAGATCACCTAGGTTTTATCGCATGGAGTATCATATGGTGTGCACAAGAGGAGTGTTTAAGAGGCAGGGAAGGACAGTGGGCACAGTGGCGCAGCTTGTAGAGCTGCTGCCTCACAGTACCAGAGACCCGGGTTCAATCCTGACCCCGGATGCTGTCTGTGTGGAGTTTGCACGTTTTCCCTGAGACAGTATGGGTTTCCTCTGGGTGCTACGGTTTCCACTCACATCCCAAAGACGTGAGGGTTTGTCGGTTAACTGGCCCTCTGTAAATAGCCCTAGTATGCAGGTAAATTGCCCCTACTGGAAAAGCGGTATAACGTGGAACTAGTGTGAACGGGTGGTCGATTGTGGACTTGGTGGGCCAAAGGGCCTGTCCATCAAAAACTAAACTCAAAACTGAACACAAAACTGAACCCAAAACACAGAACCTCCAGTGAATATAGATACCATGAACACTTACTTCCTTTACCCGAGTCACTGGGTGGACAATGACATTACTGCTGGTGCGAACACACCTAAAGAAGGTACAGAAGTTTGAAAATGTCTACCTCCAGATTAAGGAGCAGTTACTTCTCAGCTATTATCAGGCTGTTGAACCATCCTCTCGTCAGCTAGAGTGCGATCCTGACTTCCCAACTACCTCTTTAATCAGGCTTTAATATTATACGTTTGCACTTAAATGTTGTCCTGTATCTGTGAACCGTGGACCACTTGTGTGTGTTCATGTACAGTCTTTTCTTTAACTGGACAGCATGCAAACAAAAGCTGTTCACAATAATCAACTAAACTAAACCATAAAACTAAAGCCCGGACAGTCAGGGGCAAGAAGCTGACAAGACTCTGGGTGAAGGTACACAAAAATGCTGGAGAAACTCAGCGGGTGCAGCAGCATCTATGGAGCGAAGGAAATAGGCAAAGTTTCGGCCCGAAACGTTGCCTATTTCCCTCGCTCCATAGAAGCTGCTGCACCCGCTGAGTTTCTAGAGCATTTTTGTGTACCTTCGATTTTCCAGCATCTGCAGTTCCTTCTTAAACACAAGACTTTGGGTGAAGTCCCCGAGCCTACAAAGAAAATGAGGGGAGATATATCCTGCAGATACAAAACAGGTTAAGGATTAAAGTACAAAACAGGTGCACTAATCTATTCCTGGGAATGAATTCAAAGAACCCGGAATAGAATCACACCATCACCAGCTCACACCATAAACATTTAAGAATATTTGCATAACCATTTGATGGAACATTCATGCTATTAATTGTTTTATTTCTCAAAGTAGGTGAAGTTAATGAGGAACTAAGTGTTCCTATTGTTCCGAATGCCACAATACTTTAGTTTCTTTCAAGAAAATCCCCGTTAATTGGTGGTTAAAGCCGAGACACTGAGAGGTAGTGAAATTCTAGCCATCAGCCTCTCCGTGCAACAAACTGGCAGCAATCCGTTCTCAAGAGCACTCAAATAAAGCTGACAAAAGATGATCGTGGAGGACTTGCATGTCAGAATCACTCCTTGGTGAGAATGGAAAGTCGTTAGTCAAATGCATGTCTGTATCCTTCCCTCTGCAAGTAGCGGGAAGACTTATTAAATGCCAGCTGTAGAAACAACTACTCTCTAGGCAACAGGTGCAGCGCCCATAACTCAAACTTGACTGAGCCGTCTAATAAAATAACACAGGTTTAGAAGAGTACAAGGTCGGTTTTGCTAGACAACCCAAAATGTGAACAAAAACACAAGATACATTACTGGAAAAACCCAACACTAACCTACTTATCTCTGCATTATCACAACCTTACTGAATAACATTAAAATTACCGTAGCACTCCGAGAAGTCAAACACGTTGCATCAATTTATCATCATGAAAGAAACATTCGCTGCATTTGCGTGCAATTTCTGTAATATTAGGAGGTGGAACTAAATGTTTGCGTTGTATATATTTCAATCACAATGGGAGACCATCACACACTATAGGTTTCCATGGTATTATGCAATCGCTAATTAATATTATGAAGGGTTATCCTATTTCCTAAGTGGGCAGAGTAAAGTGAAGCATTTATCTTAAGCAAAACTTAATTTCAATTGGAAACCAAGTAATTGTCGGGTTCAATTTACACTGGTAAAGCATCTCGTATGAATGGATGAATATTACAGCCATGATCAAATGCATTTCGTCATCCCTCTGTGATTCCTCCTGCTCTCCAGCTCATCCCCTTTCATGTCTCGTTCTCACAACTTACACTTCCTTATCTCTGTGACTCCCCCTCCCCTGACTTTCAGTCTGAAGAAGGGTCGTGACCCTAAACGTCACCCATTTCTTCTCTCCAGTGATGTTGCCTGTCCAGCATTTTGTGTCTATCTTCAGCCATGATCAAATGGGGGAACAAACTTGATGGGGCGAATGGCCTAATTTCGCTTCTGTGTTTTATGATCTTGTGAATAGCAGCTGGTGCATCGTAACAGATTCATCAGCTACTATTCATGAGACAATTGGACACAGGAGCAGAATTAGGCCATTTGGCCCCTCGAGTCGTTTAGTTTAGTTTTGAGATACAGCAGCGAAACAGACCCTTTGGCACACAGAGTCCGCGCCGATTTGCGATCCCCGTACATTAACACTATCCTACACACTAGGGACAATTTACAATTTTACCGTCAATTGGCCTACAAACCTGTATGTCTTTGGAGTGTGGGAGGAATAGAATAGAATAGAACAGAATAGAATGCCTTTTATTGTCATTCAAACAGACAAGGTTTGAATGAAATTTCATTCCTGCAGACATGACATTACAAAAAAAACCAAGACACACACTTAACACAATTTACCCAAACATCCATCACAGTGAATCTCCAAACCAGAGCACCCGGAGAAAATCCACACAGGTAACAGGCAGGACGTAAAAGCTCCATACAGACAGAACCCGTGTCAGGATTGAACCCGGATCTTTGGCTTTGTGAGGTAGCAACTCTACCACTGTGCCACCGTTCCGGCATTTGATCATGGCTGATCTATTTTTCCCTCTCAACCCCATTCCCCTGCTGTCTCCCCACAACCTTGATCACTCTCATTAATCAGCAATCTGCCAAACTCCACAATTACAGAACCAATACCAAATATAGATTCGTTAGCAAATTATTTTCTTGCATCACGTAAGATTGTATGGAGTATATTTTGACCGAATCTTATCTTCAATAGCAGCGACCACATTTGGAAAGCAATCTGCTGGTTATTGAAATGTTTGGGATATTCAATTTACAACAAATGTATTATATACATACGCACACACACCAAGATTTTCATCTTTACGAATATTTATAGTATTGTTTATAATCAAATCTTAAAGCCAAAACCCAAATACCAAACTATTGTTTGAAATTATCCTTGGCAAAGAAATGATAATCAGTTAACAATAATACACTTGGGACTTCACCTACTTCCATCTATCGCTCTCTATCATTTAGAATTTGCGAGTTTGTGTATTAGGCTCTGGGGAAATTAGCCTTTATAGTGAAAAGGATTTTTCTTTTACAAAGATATATTTTGACACTGAAGGCGCTGAAATATAGATACAGGCAGATGATGTTTCAGAAATTGGAGTAGTTCTTCTGAAAGTGGAGTCAATGGGATTTAAAGAGCACTTTGGATGAAATCAGGGATTGAGTATTCAGTCACGTTCAATCTGAATAAGTAACGAAGTAACCAGGGACAGATAGAATGGGTTTTGTTTCAACAACACGGAGCCATCTGCCAGTCACACCAGCAGATGGTTATGGACTTAAGAGGAGCAAGAACATTTATGATGCAGAAGTTCGAGAGACTGTGGGATGGATAAGGAGAGCGACTGAAGTAATTGTCACAATATTTAATAAATAGATTGGATCGGGGTCATGGAGTTATACAGTGCGGAAACAGGCCCTTCAGCCCAACCTGCCCACACCGGCTAACATGTCTCATCTACACTATTCCCACTTGTCTGCGTTTGGTCCATATCTCTATAAACCTGTCCTATCCATGTACTTGTCTAATTGCTTCTTAAACATTGCGATGGTCCCTGTCCCAACTACCTCCTCCGGCAGGTCGTTCCATACACCCACCTCCCTTTCTGTGAAAATGTTACCCCTCGGAATCCCATAGAATCTTTCCCCCCCTCACCTCAAACCTATGCCCTCTGGTTCTCCATTCCTCTCCACTGGGCAATAAACTCTGTGCGTCTAACAGGTACCTGATCTATCCCTGTCATAATATTTTACACATCTATAAGATCACCATTCATCATACCGCGCTCCAAGTCCCAGCGTGCTCAACCTCCCTATAGCTCAGACCCTCGAGTCCCGGCAACATTCTTGTAAATCTTCTCTGCACCCTTTCCAGTTTGACAACATAGTCCCAGTTGAAAAACCCGGATAAAAGAAAGGACAAACAGACAGGATTCAAGCTAGTAGTTTAGTTTAGCTATGTTTACAGATACAGTGCGAAACAGGCCCTTTGGCCCCACCGAGTCCGCATTGACAAGCGATCACCCCATATACCATTTCTATCCTGCATAATTTGGACAATTTACAGAAGCCAATTAACCTACAAACCTGCACATCTTTGGGTTGTGGGAGGAAACTGGAGCGCTCGGAGAAAACCCACGCGGTCACAGGAAGAACCTGAAAATTCCATGTAGACAGCATCCATAATTAGGATTGGATGTGCTGCAAGGCAGCAACTCTGCCACAATGCCACTGTGCTGTCTCTGTGTTATGTGAAGCTATGTGAAGGATTTCTGGATCTAACTGCCCATTTCTACATTGTAACCTGCATAAAAGTTAAAGTACCCGTCAAGGTACAAAGAGGAGAAAGCTCACCCTTCTCCCCGTAGTCTTGAACAGAACTAACATTATCCTTTATCAATATCTTATGCTACAAATCCAATCAACTACATCAATGCAACAATCACAAAAGCTTTAAAGTCCTTAGCAAATGGGGCGGCACGGTGGCACAACCGTAGAATTGGTGCATTACATCGCCAGAGACCCGGGTTCGATCCTGACTGCGGCTTCTGTCTGAACGGAGTCTGCACGTTCTCCCTGTGACTGCAAGGGTTTTCTCCGGGTGCTCCGGTTTCCTCCTACATTCCATGCAGGTACAGGTTTGTAGGTTAATTGGCTTTGGTTAGTTGCAAAATTAGTATATGGGATAGTGCTAGTGTACTGGGATGATCACTGGTTGGCGCAGACGTGGTGGGTCAAAGGGCCTGTTTCCGCACTGTACGTCGAAAGTCACTATTTAATGCATGCACTTTTGAATTGAATTGATTTTATTAGGGACAGTGCATATTAATAAACATTTGCATGTAATATGCAAGATTGTAGCCAGTAGCTAATTTCCATCTTTAGTCCCAACACAAGGTAAACACATCCCAAACAAGGTAAAAACAAAAGACAAAAACAAAAACAAAACAAACAATAAAGTAAAAAAGTAGCAATTAAAGAGTACCATAGGATAATTTTAATGTAGATTATGATTGCAATTTTGATTTTGCAGTAACCATGTTTTTAGATGTTTGGTAAATGAGGTAAGGGTTGGCAGATCCCGTATGACGCATGGTATCGCGTTCCAGGTCTGCGACGCTCGATATGAAAATACTGACTGCCCAAAGACACTTTTCCTAAACGGGACTATACAATCACCCCTGGAGGCTGCTCTTGTCGACCTATTTGTGTTTTTCTTTATGAAGTCCTTTAATGGAGGTGGGGCTAGTCCACGGAAGATTTTGTAAACCAAAATCGAGTCCGAATATTTTATTACGTTTTCCCAGCTCAGCAGATCAAATTTCTTCAGGATGCTACAGTGATGGTACATTCTGGGCTTTTGTCAAGAGTTTTTAGGGCTTATTTATAAGCAATTTCAACAGGCTTTAGTGTGGACTTACATGCCAGTGACCAAGTTGTTATACAGTAGGTCATGTATGGCACAATCATTGCATTAAAGTATAGTTTGGCTGAATCAATAGTTAAATTATTTCTAATATATCTAAAGTTGGACAAATTAAATTTTATTAAATTTACTGTTCTTTTCACCTGTTGTTTGAAGCAGAGTTGTGAATCGATCACGATTCATAAATATTTAAACTCATGTACAATTTTAAGTTTTGTTCCATGTACAAACACATCAGGATCTCCATCAGTACTTGCCTTTTTGGAGAAAAACATACAGACAGTCTTTGACACATTTAGATGTAGATCAGAAAACTGCAACTTAGTGTCACAAGATCAAATTTCTGGGTGACAACTTCTCCCTGAAATTTCAGGTGCTGAAATTTGAAACGTAATTCTAGTCCCAATAGTTGATAATAATAGATCTGTGGCGTACAGAAATAGTACAAACTAGGAAATCAAATATGCATCTGTCATGTCGATAGGCAGAAACATTTAAAATTCTTAAAAGATTGGACAGGTTAGACGCAGGAAAAATGTTCCCGATGTTGGGGGAGTCCAGAACCAGGGGTCACAGTTTAAGAATAAGGGGTAGGCCATTTAGGACTGAGATGAGGAAAAACTTCTTCACCCAGGGAGTTGTGAATCTGGAATTCTTTGCCACAGAAGGCAGTGGAGGCCAATTTACTGGATGTTTAAGACAGAGTTACTGTAGATTTACCTCTTAGGGCTAAAGGAATCAAAGGAATATGGGAAAAAAGCAGGAACGTGGTACTGATTTTAGATGATCAGCCATGAACATATTGAATGGCGGTGATGGCTCCAAGGGCTGAATGGCCTACTTCTGCACCTATTTTTCTATGTTTCTATGGGCTGAAGGGCTTGCTTCCACACTGTATGTCTAAAGTCTAAAAGATCAGAGGCCAGACCTTTGGTAGAATTGGTAATACCATTAATTGAGAGCAATTATTTGCTAATTGATATTGAAGAGGATGCTTTGTTGTGACAACGTGATGAAAAATAATGGTTAAAGATCAAGCTACAGTAATCACTACAGCAATTGGCAAGTTACAGAACCATCCAAAACATTACCACCAGCAGGATTATACAAATCTCACAAACAAACCCTCACTTCTGTTATTCAGTTCCATAAATAATTTGAAACAGAATAAATTCAAGAATGCAACATCTCAATAAATAAACTAAATATTCGAGCAGCTAGAAATAAAAATGCCAGAGTGCAGAGCCCTCTCCTGTAGCTGATGAAAGTTAATCCTAGAAGGGCCAAACATAGTGTACATAATTCAAACTCCCTTCATACAAATTCAACCTAACTCTTTGCTACTATGTTCAAATGATGATTATCTCATATTTCTGGCAATGGTTTACCTCACATTCCTGGTATTCATCCCTGAGGAAGCACCATAATGGTTTAAGCATGCCACACTTGAAACTAAACATATATTCCCTAAGGAAAGCCTGTCTGAAAATGTAGGAGAAACCATTAATTACCAGAGGCTCACTTCTCACATCCACGAGAACCCTGCAAGTCGTTTCACAGCTTGGACAATGGCAAATGTCCAACTGCGTTAGCAAATTGTTTTCAATATTGCACACATTAAACATATATTTGATGACTAATTCTCTTGTAATTAGATTTAGTATATAAATTGTGTAATATGAAATTCACAGAGAGTGGTGAGTGCCTGGAACGCATTGCCAGTGTTGGTGGTGGAGACAGATACCATAGAGGCACTCAAGATGCTTTTGGATAGGCACATGGCTACGCAGGGAATGGAAGGATATGGATCACGCACAGGCAGAAGAGATTAGTTTATCTTGGCATAATTCTTGGCACGGACATTGTGGGTCAAAGGCCTAGAATTATCAATAGTTGAACCTATTTAAGTTATTGAATATTGCTATTGAGGAGGTTTAGGAAGTTCGCCATGTCCCCAGCAATTCTCACCAACTTCTACAGATACGCCGTAGAAAGCATTTTATCTGAATGCATCACAGCATAGTTTGTTCAGAGCTCCATCCAAGACTGCAAGAAATTGCAGAGAATTGAGGACGCAGCCCAGACCATCACACAAATCAACCTCCCTTCCATTGACTCCATTTACACCTCACGCTGCCTCAGCAAGGCAACCAACATAATTAAGGACGGGTCTCACCCCAATCACTCAATCTTTTCCCTTCTCCCATCAGGCAAGAGGTACAGAAGTGTGAAAACGTACATCTCCAGATTCAGGGACAGCTTCTTCCCAGCTGTTATCAGGCAACTGAACCATCCTAACACCGACTGGACAGCAGTCCTGACCTCCCATCTACCTCAATGGAGACTCTCGGACTACCTTTAATCGGCCTTTAAGGGACTTTATCTTGCACGAAAAGTTATTCCCTTTACCTTGTATCTGTACCCTGTGGAGGGCTTGATATTAATCATGTATTGTATTTCCGCTGACTGGATGGCACACATCAAAAAAGCTTTTCACTGTACTTTGGTACACGTGACAATAAAACAAACCCCGATAGCCTGGGCATCACAGCGCCAGAGATCCAGGTTCGATCCTGACCTCTGGTGTGGAGTTTGCACGTTCTCCCTGAGACCACGGAGGTTTTTTCCAGGTACTCAAGTTTCCTCCCACATCCCAAAGACGTGCGGGTTTGGTTAATTGGTCTCTGTAAATTACCCCTCGTGTGTGTGGAGTGGATGAGAAAGTTGGATAATATAAAATGAGTGTGAATGGGTGATCGGTGGTCAGAGTGGACTCGGTGGGCCAAAGGGCCCCGGTTCTATGGTACCGATTCCCGATAAATTTCATATTTCATATCCCTAAACTAGACTGTGCATTGGTGACTACAGGCTGTACTTTGCTTCCAAAATTCAGCCTCACTGCTGTCATTTGGAAGCCAATTTCAGATGTTTAATGCATGTAGGAGCGGAACGGAGGCACAGCAATCGAGATGCTGCCTCACAGCACCAGTGACCCGGGTTTGATCCTGACTATGGGTGCTGTCTGTACAGAGTTTGTATGTTCTCCCTGAGAGCACGTGGGTTTTCTCCGGATGCTCCTGTCTCTTCCCACACTCCAAAGTCGTGTCAATTTGTAGGTTAATTGGCTTCGGTAAAAATAGTAAATTGTCACTAGTGTGTAGGATAGTCCTAGTGCACGGGGTGATCGCTGGTGGACGCAGACTCGGTGGGGCAAAGGACCAGTTTCCATGCCAATAGACCTGTTTCCATGGAAATAGTGTATCTCTAAAGTCACTATATAACGGCGGCAAGGTGGTGCAGTGGTAGAGTCTCTGCCTTACAGCGTCAGAGTTCCAGGTTCGATCACTAGGGGTGCTCTCTGTATGGAGTTTGTACGTTTTCCTCGTGACTGTGTGGGTTTTCTCTGGGTGCTCCGGTTTACTCCCACACTCCAAAGATGTACAGGTTGGTAGGTTAATTGGCTTCTGTAAACTGTCCCTAGTGTGTAGGAACGAGCTAGTAGTGTACGGGGATCGCTGGTCGGCGCAGACTTGGTGAGCTGAAGGGCCTGTTTCCGCACTGTATCTCTAAACTAAACTAACTTAAAATGTATGCATTTAGTGTCACAACAAGGTGAAATGTCTGGGTAACAGCATCCCTTAAAGCTGATCTCATATAAACAGGCTCTGTATTCCTCTGTCAGGCAAGCCACTATTAATTTTATTGAATACACAAATCCCTGAGCACACAGGAAACAGCTGATGATAGGGGCCATTTCTGCTGAAATTCGAAACTTAATTCTAGTCCCTATATTTGATGATAATAGACATGTGTCGTACAGAAATATTACAAACTAGGAAATCAAATATGCATCTGTCATCTCTTTCTATTAATGCTTTTCAAAACCTCAAAGCTTGGATTTCCCATGTCATCCTACACTCTCTCATTTATAAAGCCCAACTTTAATGGTGTCCATTTTCTCAGACAGTCCCCCAGGTTTGTAGGTGACTGAGAAAAGAGAGTAGAAAAGTACAGCAGAAACAGTCCCTTTGGCCCACATCGTCTGTGCAGAACATGTCAAGAACGTCTCTTATCTGCCTGCATGCGATCCATATTCCTCACTTCACTGCATATCCATGTGCCTATCCAAAAGTTGCTTAAATACCACTATCGTATTTGCCTCCTTCAATGGCGCTTTTATTGTCATTTGTGCGAAGTGCAAACACAGTGAAACTCTTTTCTTACAAACAGTCCAGCAGAGTATTCCCATACCTAAGCACATCCTCGATTAGCAAGTGTACAGAAATAGTCCACGGTTCCCACACGCAAGAGGCACCATGTTTTGTCGCCATTTTCACAGTCCAGTCTGCGCTCTGGGTGTTATGAGCATTGCCTGATCCAGATTTATCATTTTATCAAAAGAGGAATTTTTTTAAGGGTGATAAATATTTTAATTATTAATACCTACCGTTTAAAAGTATTGTCATTTCAGATAGATCCCCCATTAAATAAATATGCAGACTTGAAATTTCACAAGTAACCATCGGGACATGCGGGGGGGGAGGGGTTGGGCATCGAACATCGGGGGAAAAAAAGAAAAAATGAACACTTTATTCATTTAGGGTTTAATCTTTATTTATGAGGATTATGTTTATTAGCAATATAGAAAAGGAAGAAATGGGATAGAATTACTGATTTTCCTTATATACAGCATCAAAGTAGCGGGCTGTTTTTAAATTTTATTTAATTTATTTATTATATAGTAGCTGGCTGTTACTCCAACACCTTGCATCCTTTAAAAAAATTAAACCCCACTGAACCTTTCCTTTCCATATCTATGATGCCACCCACTTTAATGTCATCACGACAGATGGCACAATGGGCTAAGTGTTCGGCTGTCAACCTGAAGGTGGCCGGTTCGAATCCTGCTTGGAGTGTGTACTGTCATTGTGTCCTTGGGCAAGACACTTCACCTACCTTTGCCTGGGACTAGAGACAGAAATTAGCTACTGATTGGCTACAATCTCGCATATTTACATGCAAATGTTCATTAATATGCACTGTCCCTATAAACAAATTATTATTATTATTATTATTATCTGCCGACTTACTAATCATGCATTCTACCATTTCATCCAAATCATTGGTATAAACCCACAAACAACAATGGTCCCAGCACTGATCCCTGAAGCACATCACTAGTCACAGATGTTCATTCCGAAAAACAACCATCCACCATCACCCTCTGCTTCCCATCATGAAGCCAATTCTCTATACAATCAGCTAGCTCTCCCTGGATCTCATGCGATCTAATCGTCCAGAGCAGCCTACCATCGGAACCTTATCAAATGTCTTGCTGAAGTCCACAGATACAATGTCTACAGCTTTTTGGTTAAATGAAAAAACAAGGAACTGCAGATGCTGCTTTATACCAATGATATACATAACGTGCTGGAGTAACTCCGCGGGTCAGGCAGAAAAACGATGAGTGACGTTACAGGTCGAGGCCTGAAGAAGGGTTCCGACCTGAAACGTCACCCATCCTTTTTTTTACTAGAGATGCTGCCTGACCCGCTGAGTTACTCCAGCACTTTGTGTCAACCTTTTTGATGACCTCTTCAAAAAATCCACAGACTCCTTAGACCTGCCAGGTACAAAACCATGCTGACTACCCCAATCAGACCCTGTCTATCCAGACACCTGTGTATCTTGTCCCTCAGTTGGTTTTCATATGTAGATTCTTTAATGAGGGTTAAATGTGTTCAAGATCAAGGTCTATGAGTAAAATGATGCTGAATATTCTGAATCTTTCATTGTACGACTAAAGGAAATGAGGAAAAATGGGGAATCTGCTTATCCAAGCTTCATCAACACCCGTCGCAGTCATTGGCAACTCACAGACGGTCATTATGCCAGACAATTGTACAGCCGAGCGTGTCAGTCAAAAAATAATGGTGGTTTGGTGACACTTCAACCAACATTACGAAGTAAGTGCCGTATTTCCCGCCAATGAAGCCGCACCCCCATTTTGAGTTGCTAAATTTTGAAAAAAGGCTGGTGGGATATAGAATTTCTCACGCTCAAAAAAATAAAAATAAAATAAAAATAAAGAAAGTAACAATTCAATTTGCCCAAGGCTTCCAGATCTCCTCCATTCTGAATGACTGAATGGGTGGGGGGTGGAGGGTGATGGCAGGTGGAGTGATGGTGGGAAAAACGGGAGCACATCGGGACAAGTTGAATCAGCTGTGATCTTATTGAATGACAATACTTGTTCAAGGGACCAATTGGGGGTAGAGTTCCTTTCACAGAGTGTGGGGAGTCTGGCCCGGGTCAGCACGGGCAGGAGCGTTGAGAAGGAGGGGGTCGGGGGTCATGTCAGCAACTCACTCACTCACCCCTGCAGCGGCGCTCCGGGCACGGACCCACCGCATTGAGGCCGGGGAGGGAAGTAGCTCGGGTGGCTGCGAGCGGCCGCCCGGTTCTTGGTTTGTCTTGGCCGGGACCGGACAGTGGAACCGGCCGCCACCTCAGCGCCTTCTGCCGGCCCGCTCACCTCTGGCAGTGCTTTCCCTCTGAACACCTCTATCCTGCCGCTCGCCGGCCTCGCTCATGTCACTTCCTGCGAATCCTTAAATTCCGACTGCAGTCGGGAGCAGGACATGGCCTCACTTGCTGCGCTGGGTGACACTGCATGGCATTCACTGCCCGGTCCGTGTCTTTCAATGTAGACCGGACAGTGAGGGGACCAGCTCAAGAGCAAAGATCATAGACGGGCGATGGATAACAGGACAGCGGGCGGTGGAGCTTGCTCCTGTGTCAGCGCGATCAAGGAACCAATTGAGGTTACTCGCGCTGACACAGGTCCCGGCCAAGAAGAACCAAGAACCCGCTCGCAGCCACCCGAGCTACTTTCCTCCCCAGCCACAATGCGGTGGCTCCTCGCCTGGAGCGCTGCGGCAACGGTGAGTGAGTGAGTTGCTGGCATGATCCCCGACCCTCTCCTTCCCAACGCTCCTGCCCGTGCTGACCCGGGCCAGACTCCCCACACGCTGTGAAAGTAACTCTTCCCCCCCCCCAAGCAGCGCTGTCCTTTTATAGCATCTTCCCACTTGACAGCCGCTTCCCATCAGCTGCCAGCAACATCGTTCTTGATGTTGCTGTACTGAGGGATAGCCAAGTCTATCTTTCCTGGCTAACAACCTAACCTTTGCCCTCCAAGACACAGGTAAATTTACGTGCCTTATTTTTGGGTAAAAAATTGCGTCTTCATTGCCGGGAAAAACGGTAATTATGAAAATCAAATGCCAACCGCATTCTTTATATTTCTGCTGGTACTTCACAAGTGAGAAATGTTGTCATGATCTGACCATGGAGAGTATAGTGAATGATTTCAGCGCTCACAAAAAACATTTAAATGGTTGTAACGTGCAGATGTTTTGGAAGGAATGGAATGACTTACGTCCAAAGAATCTTCGTTCACTATGATCAGCGTCATGCTTTGGGATAAAAGCCTGCATGAATAACCTAGCAAAAGAATAGAAAAGGCCGTCAGCAAAAGGTGTCAACAACATAACTTTATCCACAACACAATACTGACAAGCAGAATACACACATCACATGTTGAGGTCTGAAGAAGGGTCTGTACCCAAAACGTAACCTATCCATGGTCTCCATGGATGCCGTCTGACCTGCTGAGTTACTCCAGCATTTTGTGCATTAACCAGCAACTGCAACTCTTTGTTTCTACCCACATCACAATATTTAGTTTAGATATCTTCCAACTCCAAATATTTGGGGGAGCGGGAGGAGGGGGGCAGAATATTTTGAAAAGTCCTGAGGAAGACTGATTTTCAGCTGATGAAACATTCCTACTAACATGCCAGGTAAATACAGGTTACCTAGTTGTGACAATTGATAATTCAGACGTCTTTACAAATTTGGAAGATATCAGATTCAGAACCAGACTAAGTAAAACCAGCCATACAAGACTGAAACAATCAGTTCAGAGTGCAATGGGTGAGGCAACAGAACAGGTTCTTGCCAGTACTCAGGCACAACACAAAAAAATTGAACTGTGGTTTCTCTATAAAGAATAGAGTTTAGTTTATTGTCACGTGCACCGAGGTACAGTGAAAAGCCTTTTTTGCATGCTAACCAGTCAGCGGAAAGGCTATACATGATTACAATTGAGCCATCCGCAGTGTACCGATACATGATAATGGGAATATGGTGACTAACATTTAGTGCAAGATAAACGCATACCTTCAGATCCAAGAACAGTTTCTTCCCAGCTGTTATCAGGTAACTGAACCATCCTATCACCAACAGAGAGCTACTATCTACCTCACTGGAGACCCTCGGACTATCTTTAATCGGAGGTGTGCATTTTCACAGGTCTGTACCTTTTGCCCGATGGGAGTGGAGCGAAGAGGGAGTGGCCGGGGTGCGACTCGTCCTTGATTACTGGCCTTGCCGAGGAGGCCTGAGGTATAAATGGAGTCAATGGAATGGAGAGCAGGTCGCGTTACTGCCACATAGTAGCCATCCCGACCAAGAGACCCCACTATACACGAGTCCCACATGCCCACCTGCTTCATATCCCTCTAATGTCCTATGCATGTATCTGTCCAGGTGTCTTTTAAATGTTGTTTTTGTACTACGACTTCCTCTGGCAGCTTGTTTCATGTACCCATCACCTTCGTAGCCCCTCAGGTTCCTATTAAATGTTTCACCTTAAACCTCTGTCCTCTGGTTCTTGATCCCCCTAGTCTGGGTAAAAGACTCTATGCAGTCACCCTATCTATTCCCCTCATCTCTATGAGATCACCCTTCATTCTCCTGCGGTCCAAGGAATAAAGTCCTAGCCTGCCCAACCTCTCCCTATAGCCCAGGCCCTCAAGTCCCGGAAACATCCTCATAAAACTTCTCTGCACTCTTTCCAACTTAATGACATTCTTCCTATAACAGGGTGACCAAAACTGAACAAGTTTCGACCCAAAACGCCACCTATTCCTTTTCCCCCATAGATGCTGGCATCCATCTACAAAACTCCAGTACCCACAGAATACAATAGTGCTAATTTTATATTACAATTCTGAATGATGCTTCAGGCAATGACAAACTAGAGGGCGCTTCAGTGACAGACAGACAGACAGACCTATGTTTATCGCGGTCTCTTGTTTGTCGCCGGTTAGGACCCATATTTTGATTCCAGCTTTCATTAACGTTGCAATGGTCTCGGGAACACCATTCTGAAGACGATCTTCAATAGCAGTCGCTCCGAGCAGCACCAAATTCTGAAAAATTGATTTTAAATGTTGTGTTGATATCCATGTTTACTTCATACAACAGCATTTCTTACCCAGGGTAGAGGAATCGAGAACCAGAGGCCATAGGTTTAAGGTGAGGGGTGAAGGAACGATTTAATAGGAACCTAAGGGGTAATGTTTTCACACAAAGGGTGGTGAGTGTATGGAACGAGCTGCTGGAGGAGGTCGTTGAGGCAGGTACTATTGTAATGTTTAAGAAACATTTAGACAGGTATATGAACATGACGGGTTGAGAGGGATATAGGTTATATGCAGGCATGTGGGATAAGTGTGGACGGGACGTTGTTCAGTGTGGGCCCCAAGGGCCTGTTTCCACACTCTATGACTCTAATTTCACTAACATTCCATTGAACGGAACAGAGGTCAATGGGGTTGTTAATGCCTATAAGAACACAAAGTGCTGGCAGGGCCGGATTTACGTATAAACTTGACAAGCTTAAGCTTAGGGCGTCGAGATCTAGGGGGGCCTCACAGAGCTGGATTTACCACTAGGCTTCATAGGCTTAAGCCTAGGGCCTGGAAATCTAGGCGGCCTCGGGCCAAGGCAGGACACCTACCGTTCAACTCTGGGCGGGCCCCTCTCTCTATCTCTCTCTCTCTCTCTCTCTCTCTCTGTCAATCTCCGTCTCCGCCCGCCATCCGTATCCGTGTCCGGGCCGCCGGGCTCCGCTCGCTCCTCATCCGCCACATGGCCGGCCGCCCTGTGCTTGCGCACTGCCACGGCAACTGGTTGGCGCTGGGCAATTTCTCCCTCGCTTTGAATTGTGGGAGATCTGGCCGCCATTGCTGTCCGATTGCCGACTCACCGCGACCGCTGAAAACCAACGCAGAATCACTCCATGACCCTGGATCAGGAGTAACCCTGGAGTAACTCTTGCTTCTGGTTTCCTGGTCCTCCATAAATATTGTAAATGGAATTTAAACTGGAGGTGGTGGAAGGCTGAACACTAACAGCCTATTGCATTTTATTTGTTTATTTATTGTGTATATATATGGTCTATGGTATATAAACACACTGAACATTTATCTCCTGTTCTGTATTATGTTTACATATTCTGTTGTGCTGCAGCAAGCAAGAATTTCATTGTCCTATCTGGGACACATGACAATAAAACTCTCTTGAATCTTGACTTGGACTTAAGCAAAAACGGGTGCTTGGGGAAATAAGAGGTACCTTAAATTTAGTTGCGTCAGGTTGGGTAACTATGGTAGGGTGAAGACTATTCCATGCTTTAATTGTGCGGGGGAACTCCATGGAGCAGCCAGCAACTCTGGATAGAAGAAATTGGGTGACGTTTCGGGTAAAGACCCTTCTTTAGACTCCCTCTGGTTTTAGTGTTTCTAGTTTAATTTAAAGATACAGCGTGGGAACAGGCCCTTCAGCCCACCGAGTCCATGCCGACCACCGATCACCCGTACACTAGTTCTTTCCCACACATTAGCGACGTAAGTCAAGCGTCAAGAGTGTTTTATTCTCTCACGTCCCAGTTAGAACAATGAAATCCTTACTTGCAGCAGCACAACAGAATATGTAAACATAGTACTCTGTAAACAATGTTATAAACGAGAAAACAAAACGGTGTATATTTATATATGAATATATAACTATATAATTATATGTGTATGTGTGTGTGTGTGTATAATATATATACCCCCCCCCCCCCCCACACACACACACACACAATTTCCCTCCTGGGATTAATAAAGTTCTATCATATAGTATCGTGTGTGTAGGAAGGAACTGCAGATGCTGGTTTAAACTGAAGATAGACACAAAAAGCTGGAGTAACTCAACAGGTCAGACAGAATCTCTGGACAAAAGGAAAATATTACATTTTGGGTTGGGTCTGAAATAGGTTCCTGCACCCCTTTGGAATGTGGAAGGAAGCATTCATGTACAGCAGGCAGTGAAGAAAGCCAATTAACGACTGAGATGAGGAAAAACTTTTTCACTCAGAGAGTTGTGAATCTGTGGAATTATCTGCCACAGAAAGAAGTGGAGGCCAATTCAGTTAGATTTAGGTCTAAGGGCTAACGGAATCAAGGGATAAGGGGAGAAAGCAGGAACGGGGTTCTATTTTGGATGATTAGCCATGATCATATTGAATGGCGGTGCTGGCTCGAAGGGCTGAATGGCCCACTCATGCACCTATTTTCTATGTTTCTATGAAACAAGAACACCCGGAGAAAACCCATGCGATCAAAGGGAAAAGGAGCAAACTCTATACAGATAGCACCCATATTCAGGATAAATTCCGGGTCTCTGTCACTTTTAGGCAGCTACTTTATGGCCAATGTACTGGCCTATAGTCTTGAACTTAATTAAAACATACAGTAGCTGTAAAGGGGGACATAGCGTCACTTGGAGATTTAAGACTGAAAATGGATATTTTCATTTTTTTCGTGACCAGTTTTTCATTATCGTATAATTTTTTGTGTGTTGGAAAACAAAATATAGTGGCACAGCTGGTAGACTTGTTGCCTCACATACCAGAGATCTGTGTTCGATCCTGTCCTCGGGCACTGTCTGTGTTGAATTTGCACATTCTCCCTGCAAGCATGGGGGTTTCCTCCCACATCCCAAAGATGCATTGGCTTTGTAGGTTAACTTGTTTGTCTCTGTAAAATTGCCCCTAATGTGTAGGGAGTGGGTGAGGAAAGTGGGATAACAGAACTTGTATGAATGGGTAGACAAAAATGCTGGAGAAACTCTGTGGCCGATTAGGAAAAGGGGAGATGCAACGAGACCTGGGTGTCATGGTACACCAGTCATTGAAAGTAGACATGCAGGTGCAGCAGGCAGTGAAGAAAGCGAATGGTATGTTAGCATTCATAGCAAAAGGATTTGAGTATAGGAGCAGGGAGGTTCTACTGCAGTTGTACAGAGTCTTGGTGAGACCACACCTGGAGGATTGCGTACAGTTTTGGTCTCCTAATCTGAGGAAGGACATTCTTGCTATAGGAGGAGTACAGAGAAGGTTCACCAGACTGATTCCTGGGATGGCAGGACTTTCATATGAAGAAAGACTGGATAGACTCGGCTTGTACTCGCTCGAATTTAGAAGATTGAGGGGGAATCGTATAGAAACTTACAAAATTCTTAAAGGGTTGGACAGGCTAGATGCAGGAAGATTGTTCCCGATGTTGGAGAAGTCCAGAACAAGGGGTCACAGTTTAAGGATAAGGGGGAAATCTTTTAGGACCAAGATGAGAAAAACATTTTTCACACAGAGAGTGGTGAATCTCTGGAATTCTCTGCCACAGAAGGTAGTTGAGGCCAGTTCATTGGCTATATTTAAGAGGGAGTTAGATGTGTCACTTGTGGCTAAAGGTATCAGGGGGTATGGAGAGAAGGCAGGTACAGGATATTGAGTTGGATGATCAGCCATGATCATATTGAATGGCGGTGCAGGCACGAAGGGCCGAATGGCCTACTCCTGCACCTATTTTCTATGTTTCTACTCAGCGGGTGAGGCAGCATCTATGGAGCGAAGGAAATAGGTGACGTTTCGGGTCGAGACATTCTTCAGACTGATGTGAGGGTGGGGGGGACAGGAGGAAGAAAGGAAGAGGCAGAGACAGTGGGCTGAGGGAGAGCTGGGAAGGGGAAGAGAAAGCAGGGATTACCTGAAATTGAAGAAGTCAATGTTCATACCGCTGGGGTGTAAACTGCCCAAGCGAAATATGAGGTGCTGCTCCTTCAATTTACAGGGGGCCTCACTCTGGCCATGGAAGAGGCCCAGGACAGAAAGGTCGGATTCGGAATGGGAGTGGGTTGAAGTGCTGAGCCACCGGGAGATCAGGTTGGTTATTGCGAACCGAGCGGAGGTGTTGGGCGAAGCGATCGCCAAGCCTACGCTTGGTCTCACCGATGTAGAGCAGCTGACACCTAGAGCAGTGGATGCAATAGATGAGGTTGGAGGAGGTGCAGGTGAACCTCTGCCGCACCTGCAAATACTGCTTGGGTCCTTGAATGGAGTCAAGGGGGGAGGTAAAGCGACAAGTGTAGCATTTCCTGCAGTTGCAAGGCAAAGTGCCAGGAGAAGGGGTGGTTCGGGTGTGAAGGGACAAATTGACCAGGGAGTTACGGAGGGAGCGGTCTCTGCGGAAAGCCGACGGGGAGGAGATGGGAAGATGTGGCCAGTGGTGGGATCCCATTGGTAGAAAAAAAAGCTGGAGAAAATCAGCGGGTAAGGCAGCATCTATGTAGCGAAGGAATAGACAACGTTTCGGGTCGAGACCCTTCTTCAGATTGATGTCGGGGGGGACACACGAAAAATAAAGGAAGAGGCGGAGACAGTAGGCTGTGGGAGAGCTGGGAATGGGAGGGGAAGGAGGGAGAAAGCAAGGACTACGTGAAATTAGAGAAGCCAATGTTCATACCGCTGGGGTGTAAACTACCCAAGCAAATATGAGTTGCTGCTCCTCCAATATGCGGTAGGCCTCGCTCTGGCCATGGAGGAGGCCCAGGACAGAAAGGTCGGATTCGGAATGAAAGGGGTAATTGAAGTCTTGAGCCACCGGGAGATCAAGTTGGTTATTGCGAACTGAGTGGAGGTGTTGTGCGAAGCGATCGCCAAGCCTGCGCTTGGTCTCACCGAGGTTGATCATACGCTGAATAATCCAACCACATATTTGTTTGGAAGTGGAAAGAAACAATAGAAATTGCATTAATTGCAACGTGTAAAAAGAGTTGAGATACTGTATTATAATTTTGCTGCATGTCATTGTGGTATATATCATGTCTTAATTGGTGAATATGTTTGGTTTATGACTTTATTTGAAGCAGAAAAAATATGTGAATGCCTCATTGAGCATAATTCCGACTGGTAACTACGCACTTCGTCCGAGCACATTATCGCACGCGTCATGCAAGCCATCTTAAATGACAACCTAAACTGTCATTTGGCAACTTAAAAAGCTGTCAAGGTTGCCAGGCTGACAACAGAGAAAAACATTTATGTGAGAGCCCTGCAAGGTGTATAATATTTTTGACACTGTCATAGGCCTTTCTTACATATGCTGTCACAACACACTGTAGTCTCTAAACAACACTTCAGTAATTTTCCTTGCCCTCCATTTCAGAATAATAGTGTTTTAAGCCAATAACTCGACACTAGCACTGGCAATAAATAAATAAATAAGCACCGCTTTCCAGCCTCTTATCTCATTGACTACGCTCGGCTGCAAATCGGTGTCAATCTGGTGGACCATCTTCCTCTAGTCGTGGGGGTGGGGAATTGGGAGGAACAAGTGGAACAGCTCTTCATCTAAATCCGGCCCTGAGTGCTGGAATATCTCAGCAGGTCAGGCAGCATTTCTGGAGAGAATGGATAGGTGACATTTTTGTTCAGGACACTTCTTCGAAAAAATCTCGACTCAAAACGTCACCTATCAGTCTGAAGAAGGATCTTAATCCGAAGTAACTCAGAAAGTCAGGCAGCATCCCAGGAGAATATGAATAGGTGACAATCAGTCTGTAGAAGGGTCGCGACCCGAAACATCATCTATCCATGTTCTCCAGAGATGCTGCCTGGCCCGCTGAATTACACCAGCACTTTGTGTCTTTCCTATATTAAAAGTGAGTAGAGCATCTTGTAGTTCTTTATTTCTTCATTTTTAATATATGTAGACTTTATTTACATAGAAACATAGAAAATAGGTGCAGGAGTAGGCCATTCGGCCCTTCGAGTCTGCACCGCCATTCGATATGATCATTGCTGATCATCCAACTCAGTATCCCATCCCTGCCTTCTCTCCATACCCCCTGATCCCTTTAGCCACAAGGGCCACATCTAACTCCCTCTTAAATATAGCCAATGAACTGGCCTCAACTACCTTCTGTAGCAGAGAATTCCACAGATTCACCACTCTCTGTGTAAAAAATGAGTTTCTCATCTCGGTCCTAAAAGACTTCCCTCTTATCCTTAAACTGTGACCCCTAGTTCTGGACTTCCCCAACATCGGGAATAATCTTCCTGCATCTAGCCCGTCCAACCCCTTAAGAATTTTGTAAGTTTCTATAAGATCCCCCCTCAATCTTCTGAATTCCAGCGTGTACAAGCGTGTACATTTATCAGAAGTGAATTCTCTTATTTGGTTTTCACATGGTCAAATGTTATACTGACAATACACACACCAAGCTCATGACGGTATTCAGCTATGAATGTTTGAACAGTGCTGCACTCTGCTGGATATAATATGAATAATATCAACATGCAAGCTGATCCAGTGCCAACTATATCACTCTGCCCCAATTGTCTTGCATTTATCTTTAAAATCGTATCAAATAGGTCAGGATGTCGTGAACATTGGAAATGATTGCTTCATCATTATCACTGCTTCACCTCTATCATTTATGTCCTTGCTTTCGACAAAAATACTCCCCATTCTAACCCCACTCTCCCTGGCAGACTAGGAATGGCGTTTGACGACTCCCCCACCCCTTCCGGGTGGAATGAGGGGAGAAACCAGCAGGTAGAGGTTGTGGGGGTGGAACTGGCAGACGCAGAGAGGGGGAGAGACCTGCAGTCTGGGGGTCGGGTTAATACTCATGGGCAGAGGGAGGGGTAGGTGGGGATGGGCAAGTGGGAGAGGTGGGCGGGGGGGGGGGGGGGGGGTGGGGGAGGGGGGGATGGCTAAAAGGGAGGCGAGGGGGGGGAAGGTGGGAGAGGGAATGAGGGGGGTGATCAGACGGTGGAGACCGACAGAGGGAGGGTGGGGGGTCCGGCAGACAGAGAGGGGACGGGGGACAGGCAGACCCTCAGAGGGAGGGCGGGGGAGCGACAGACAGAGTTTCCATGTATCTGGTGTTCTTGTCCTTGGGATGGCAGAGGTTGTGGGTGCGGGAGGGGCTGCTGGAGCTGCCGATGGAAGTAAATGCAGTGAACGTTGTAGATGGCAGAAATCAAAATAATTGCTTTAATGGTGAATAATGTGAATGTTTCGGGTGGTGGATTGGATGCTGATGTAACAATGGTGGCACAGTAACGCAGTGGTAGAGTTGCTGCCTTACAGTGCAGAGACCAGGGTTCAATCCTGACTATGGGTGCTGCCTGTATGGAGTTTGTACATTCTCCCTGTGACCCGCATGGGTTTTCCCCGGGTGCTCTGGTTTCCTCCCACGGACTCCAAAGTCTTGCAGGTTTGTAGGTTAATTGGCTTTGGTAAAATTGTGTATTGTCCCTCGTCTATGAGATAGTGCAAGTGTGCGGGGTGATTGCTGGTCGGCGTAGACTCGGCGGGTCGAAACGCCTGTTTCTGCGCTGGATCTCTCAACTAAAATTTAAATTATTTGTCCTACAGCTTCTTGATAATCATTTGAACTGCAGCCAGAGACGTCATATCGTCATACAGCACGGAAACAGGGCCTTCAGCCCGACCTGCCCGTGCCGACCAAGATACTCCACCCATGTTCTCCAGAGAGGCTGCCTGACCCGCCAAACTACTCCAGCATGGTTTATTTTTCTACATTTAAATAGAGGGTCTTGCAGTTCTTGATTTCTTCATTTTTTATATATGTAGAGTTTATTTATCAGTAGTCAGTTCTCTTATTTGCTTTTCACATGGGTAAACCTGTCCCACCTGCCTGCGTTTGGCCCATATCCCTCTAAAACTTTCCTATCCATGTACCTGTTCCAATGTCTTTTAAATGTTTCTGCCTCAAAAACCTCCTCTGGCAGCTACTTCCATACACACACCGCCCTCTGTTAAAAATTTCCCCCTCAAGTTCCTATTAAATCCTTCCTCTCTCACCCGAAACCCACGTTCTCTGGTTCTTGATTCCCCTGCCATGGGTAAAAGGCAAGAGGAAAACTAGATATATGAAAAGGACTAGAGATATGAAAGAACAAATGAATGAAGGGTATAAAAAGGACAAATCAGAGCCCGCAATGAGGGAACAAGGAAAGGTGGAGCCCACAATGGTCCATTGTTGGCAGTGGCAGTGGCAGTGGTAACAAGTGGCAAGTCTGGGTTAAAAACATGGTCATGGAGCTGGAGAACAGAAGGAATCACAGAGGGGGAGCAGTGAGAGAGGGTGTTGCTGATCTCACATCGGAGAGGGGAGAACTTCTTCAAAGTAGATATACCTTGAGGAGATTTCATAATGGAGCAGACAAAATGTGTAGGAAGGAACTGCAGATGCAACTTTAGACCGATGGTAGACACAAAATGCTGGAGTAACTTGTCAGGCAGCATCTCTGACGAAACGGGGTAGGTGATCTTTCGGGTCGAGACCCTTCTTCAGACTGAGCAGTTCCTTGTTTCTACAATGATACATGTTGTGGGTGCCAGAATTGTATCTGCAGTGCTCCAATTCACACTTTGACATGGAACATCTCCTACATTGTGGACCTCTTTCATGGCCTCCCTGCTTCCCAATGTGGAGGTATTGGCGCAGTCCGTGCATACGACCAACAGAAGTACTTGAAATAACACAGTGACAATCACCCCTCACCTTTTCAATGAGATTGTAACACTCCTCAAGCTTGGCGACCCTGTCCTGAAGATTTGTGCTGGCTTCATGATGAATCCGATCCCACTCCTTATAGTCGTCAAATTCCAGGTCGGCATAGGCAAAGCACAGTGTTCTCAAACCTGAAAATCAGTTACAACCTCTTCAGCAAAGGACACAAACCACAGCCAGAAATATACTTAAGCTTATATACAAAACTTGCCTCCGAGGGGAACAAAAATTAAATTACTCCATAGGAATGGGTTAAGGGAGACAATGAACAAGAATTCACAATTTGGAAAAGAGAAGAAATATCTAATATTAGAGGGCTTAGCTTCAAGGTGAGAGGGACAAAGGTTAAAAGCAAATGTGCAGGGGGTTCATCCATTTAACGACCTAACACAGAGGGTAGTGGTTGCCTGGCATGCAGTGCCAGTAATGGTGGTGGAAACAGGCACAATAATAGAATTTGAGACTTTTGGATAGGCACGGATATGCGGGGAATGGAGGGATTTTGATAATGTGCAGGCAGCTAAGAGATGGTCGATGGGGGCGCTGCGAGACTGCTGCCCTGCCAGCAGCGTGTTCATTATTTCTACCTTTTTTGTTTATTTTAGTGTGTCCAAGTGTTTGTTTTGGTGTCTCTTAGTGTGTCTTGTGTGGGGTGTGGTGAAGGGGGAAGGGGGAACCGCTTTCGGCCGCCTCCTCCATGGAGAGGTGACTTTTTTCCATGTCGCCTCCCTCGCGGCCTTTCCCGGAGTCGGGCCCAAAGTTTCAGCAGCGGGCGCAGCGTGGAGTTTACATCGCGGTGCGGGCCCGCCTTTGCCGGGTGTCGCCAGAAGGGAGTGTTCCGATCGCTGGCTCGCGGACTATTACACCCTGAAGCCGCGGTCTGCAGAGCTTCTAGCCATGGACGCAGCGTCTGGAGCCTGGGATCCCTCGCCGGGGATTCCCGGAGAAGAGCTCCGACCGCCGGCCCGCGACCTATAACATCCTGAAGCTGCGGTCTCCGGTAAGTAAGTGCCGATTCGGGACCTCCAAGCCGCGGAGTGTGTTCGACCGTCCCGACGAGAGGGCCTGTACATCCGGCCGTCCGTAGCGGTCACTATGCAGGATTTTATGGCCCCGACCACGGGTGAACGAGGAGGAGGACTGACTGAACTTTGTGCCTTCCATCACAGTGAAGAAAGCTGTGGTGGATGTTTGTGTTTAATCTTATTGTGTATTGTGTATTCTATTTTAATTGTACCCGCTGCTGGCAAATTCATTTCAGTGCACATTTGGGTGTATGTGACGAATAAAATTGACTATAGGCTATTGACTATTAGTCTTGGCATCATGGTTGACACAGATATTGTGGGCCAAACCAAACGCCCTGTTCCTCTGCTGTACCCTTTTATTTTAATGACCAGAGACTCAGATTCCCCAGTCCTCCAAGGTTCCCTACAGCTGCCAGCCCTGCACTTTGACAGGAACATGCTGACTTTGAACTCTCACTTTTAAAAGCCTCCCACTCGTCAGATGTTCCTTTGCCCACAGACCAACTATTTCAATCAACTTTTGCAAGCTCCATCAAAATTCACCTTCCCCAATTTAGAACTAGAATGTGTGGACCGATTCTGTCCTTATCCGTAACTGTTTTAAAAAACTAATAGAACTATGGTCACTGGTCCCAAAGTACATCTCCACGGACACCTCAGTCTCTTGCCCTGCCCTTATTTTCCAAGAGCAGTTCTACCTTTGCCCCACCCTCAGTAGGGCCCTTTATAGACTGCCTGAGGAAACTTTCCTGCACACTCTCATCAAATTCCATCTCATCTAAGCACTCAACATTATAGCGTTCCCTGTCTATATTAGGAAAAGGAAAATCCCCTACAGGTGGCATAGTGGCGCAGCAGTAGAGTTGCTGCCTTAAAGCGCCAGTGATCCCGGGGTCCAATCCTGACTACGGGTGCTGTCTGTCCGGAGTTTGTACGTTTTCCCCGTGACCTGCGTGGGTTTCCTCTGGATGCTCTGGTTTCCTCCCACACTCCAAAGACATACCGGTTTGGAGGTTAATTGGCTTGGTAAAATTGGTCCTAGTGTGTGTAGGAAAGTGTTGGTGTGAGGGGATCACTGGTTGGTGCGGACTCGGTGGGCCAAAGGGCCTGTTTCTGCGTTTTATCTCTAAACTAAACTAAACTAAAATGACCACCCTATTATTCTTGCAACACTCCACAATTTCTCTGTACATGAGTTCTTCTAATTCCCATTTCCACTAAAGGACACTTGGACAAGTACATGGATAGGGAAGGTTCAGAGGGGTTTGGGCTGAACACGGGCAAATAAGACTAGCTTAGAAGGGCATCTTGGTAGACAAGGACATCATAGAAGTCATTTTACATCCAAGTTTCCTCACCTTCTGCAGCAAACTGGTCCAGATGATTCAAAGTCTCAACTTTGTGCTTTGACAATTGAGAAAGTCTCTCAAAAATGACGTTGTCCTGTTGAAAGGCAAGATATTTATTTAGCTCATCTTCCAAATATCTTACAGAAATTCTAAATGATGCGAAATGATGACAATCGTTCAAAATGAACACGCTTTGTCTTTATTCCTTGGAGCACAGGAAGATGAAGGGTGGTCATATAGAGATGTACAAGATCATGAGAGGAATAGATCAGGTAAATGCACAACTCCCCCTCCCATTCTCAATCTGACCTTTCTGTCCTGGGCCTCCTCCATTGTCAGAGTGATGCCCAGTGCAAATTGAAACAGCACCTCATATGTCGCTTGGGTAGTTTGCACTCCAGTATTGACTTCTCTAACATCAGATAGCCCTTGCTTTCCCTCTCATTACCCGTTCTCCCACTAGTCTTATTGTCTCTGCCTACATTCCATCTTTGTCCCAACCCCTCCCCTGACAACAGTCTGAAGAAGGATCTCGACCCGAAACGTCACCCAGTCCTTCTCTCCAGAGATGCTGCCTCACCCGCTGAGTTACTCCAGCATTTTGTGTCTATCTAGGTAAATGCACAGAGTCGTTTACCCAGAGCAGGGGAATTGAGAACCAGAGGACATATGCTCAAGGTGAGGGGTAAAAGATTTAATAGGAACACGAGGGAAAAATTGTGTTTCCACAAAATGCACAGTGGCGCAGCGGTAGGGTTGCTGCCTTACAGCGGCAGGGTCCCAGGTTCGATCCTGACAACAGCTGCTGCCTGTACGGCATTCATACTTTCACCCCGTGACACGGGTTTTCCCCGTGTGCTCCAGTTTCCTCCCACACATCAAGCATGTACATCTTATAGGTTAATTGGCTTTGGTGAAAAAAATGTTTTAATTGTCCCCAATGGGTAGGATAGTGCAGGTGTACGGGAATCACAGGTTGGTGCGGACTCTGTGGGCCGAAGGGCCTGTTTCTGACCTCTATCTCTAAGTTAAACTAAACAAGGGGTGGTAGATGTATGCAACGAGTTGCCAGAGGAGGTAGTTGAGGCAGGTAGTATCATAACATTTAAAAAACATTTAGACAGGTACACGGATAGGACAGGTTTTGAAAGATATGGACCAAATGCAGGCAGGTGGGACTAGTGTACATGGGGCATGTTGGTCGGAATGGGCAGTTAGGCTTAAGGGCCTATTTCCACACGGTATGATTGTATCAAAAGTATTTGCAGATGATACATAATCAAAGCTGTGCTATTTTGTGCACTAGCGAAAGCATTTAGTTTAGTTTAGTTCATTATCATATATACCGAGGTACATGAAAAGCTTTTCAGTTGCACGCTATCCAGTCAGCGGAAAGACTATACATGATTACAATCGAGCTGTTCACAGTGTACAGATACAGGGGAAAGGGAATAATGTTTGGTGCAAGGTAAAGTCCAGAAAACTCTGTTTAAAGATAATCTGAGGATCTCCAATGAGATAGAAGGTAGCTCAGGATCGCTCTCTAATTCTTGATAGGATCGGGTTCAGTTCCTTGATAACAGCTGGGAAGAAACTGTCCTTGAATATGGAGGTATGCATTTTCACACTTCTGTACCTCTTGCCTGATGGGAGAGGGGAGAAGAGGGAGCGACCGAGGTGAGGCTTGTTCTTGAGGCTGGTGGCCTTGACGAGGCAAAGTGAAGTGTAGATAGAGTCAATGGAAGGGAGGATTGGTTTGTGTGATGGGCTGGTCTGCGTCCACAATTCTCTTCAATTTCTTGCAGTCTTGGATGGAGTTATCCCCAACCCATGCGGTGATGTGATGTTTCCCAATGAAATGCTTTCTCTGGCACATCTGTGGAAGTTGGAGAGAGTTGTTGGGAATAATGTAGATGGAGTCAATTGAAGGGATGTCGGTTTGTGTAATGGACTGGACTTCATCCACAATTCTCTGCAATTTCTGCAACCTCCCTTCCTTGCCAAACTTCCTAAGCCTTCTAAGGAAAGAGAGGAAATATCCAGATACTTACTGCTCCTTTGCAGTAGAGACGAATCTTTCCTGATGGTACTCTAACGATCACTGACATTCGCTTCCTGTGGCTGTTGGGGAAGTAAGGAAATTCACAACATGATATGAATAATTTAAGTAAGTATATGATGGCCAATCTACAAATTCTACTTGTACATTCATGTTCCTTGGTACATTCATGGCCACAAACTCTTTGAATCACTTCCCTCTGGAAGGCGACTCCGGACTGTCGAAGCTGCCACAGCCAGACATAAAAACAGTCTTTTTCCACGAGTGGTAGCTCTACTTAATAACCAAAAATCTGTAGCCTCCTTTTGCTCTGCTATGTTATTTAATTCACATGTTAAATCAATAATGTTCTGTTATTAATGTTTAATGTTTTATGTATCATTCTTAACTGTCACTGTATGTGGGCGGAGCACCAAGGCAAATTCCTTGTATGTGAATACTTGACCAATAAACGTATTCATTCATTCATTCATTCATTGTTGTTGTGGATTACTGATTCTTTAGTTTGGAGATGCAGCCTGGGGACAGGCCCTATGACCCACTGAGTCCACGCCGACCATCGATCGTTCACACTGGTTCTATGTGTAGGAGGAAACTGCAGATGCTGGTTTATACCGAAGATACTGTAGACACAAAATGCTGGTGTAACTCAGCGGGTTAAGGGCCTGTCCCACTTACGCGACCTTGGCTTGCAAATTACGCAACCTCGTGGTCGCTTGAGGCGTACGGGCCCGGTCCCACTTAGAAGCACGGAGTTGTGCGGGGCTGGACCCGACATCGCGCAGGGCTCCGAAATTCTTGCAGTGACCGAAATCTTCGCGCGCCAACGGCCTGTCGGCACGCAGGCGCATTGCGGTCGTACGCAGCGTCTTGACATCGTACGCAGCGTCTTGACAGCGTACGCAGCGTCATGACGCCGTACGCCTAGCACGTGGCATTGCGTGATGACGTCACTGACTGGCGTGGCGTTGCGTGTTGACGTCACCGCCCGATGCCGTGCGACGCCCAAATTCAGTCGGCCCGCCTCCTGCCCAGCTGATTGGTAAGACTGACGTAAATGACGTCACGCGTGAACATAACGCGTACTTAGGGCGTACTTAGAGCGCGAACTTCGCGTGAACACCGCTTCCAGTTGGTCGTGCCAAACGCACGCAATCGCATGCAAGTGGGACAGGCCCTTTAGGCAGCAAGTCTAGAGAAAAGGAATAGGGGGTGCTTTCAAAACAACCCAAAATGTCAACTATTCCTTTTCTCATCCACTCCCGGTATACCAGGGGTAATTGCACAGAGGGTCAATTAACCTACAAACCCGCACATCTTTGGGATGTGGGAGGAAACTGAAGCACCTGGAGGAAACCCACGTAGACTAACTCCACAGAGACAGAGCCCAAGCATTAGGATCAAACCCGGGTCCAGTGAGAAAATAAATAATTATGTAAAAGCACTCAGAGTGCCAGAGACCCGGGTGCGATCCTGACTGCGGGTGCTGCCTGTATGGAGTTTGTAAGTTCTCCCTTTGACTGCGTGGGTTTACTCTGGGTGCTCCAGTTTCCTGCCACGTTCCAAAGACGTGAAGTTTTGCAGGTTAATTTACTTCTGTAAATTGTCCTTGGTGTGCAGGATAGAACTAGCGTGAATGGGTGATCAATGATCGGCATGGAATCCGTGGGCTGAAGGGTCTATTTCCATGCTGTATCTCTAAACTAAAATAATCTGCACAGTGTTGGTGGGCAATCGGGGCCCACTACAGGCCGTGTGAGGGAGTGCGAGGGAAGGGACAGGAGAACAGGGGTGCAAGGATAGGGAGGGGGGAGGGAGAGATGCGATGGGGTTGAGAGGGGACGCAACCGGTAAAGTGAGAGAGAAGAGGAAGCATTCAGAGGTGAAGGAAGGAATGAAAGAATGGGAGACATTTGCAAAGCAGCAGTGGGTGAAGGTGGAGAATGAGGGCAAGGGTGAAGAGTTGGGTGAGAGGATGGCAGGCAAGACGAGACGGGTTGGGTGAGGGCCAATACAGAGGATGTGACAATAATGACGATACTTTAACATACAAAATGGTCGCAGTACCTGGTAAATTCCAGAACATGCAGAAGCTGATAAATCTGCTTCTCTCCCATCTGGGAAATGAAAAATAATATAATCAATTATTTTATCGTATTAATGCACCTGTTGAGGTACATAAACTTACTTGAACAAATACTGCACACGTAACATTCATCTTTTTTTAAAGCAAGAGATTCTGCATGAATATTTCCGTAAAATTCTTCCATTCTTAAAAAGAAAAGAATGAACAAATTCTCAACATAAAGCAAGCTGCCTTGTGCACTCATTCTGACGGCCCACGTTCACTTACAGCGGATGAGAATGACTGGGGCTGGGCAGCGAGGAATCAGCAATCACTTGGCCGGAGGAGGTTTATGAGAATGATCCCGAGGATGATGGGTTAACGTGCGAGGAGTGTTTGATGGCACTCGGCCTGTAGACGCTGGAGTTTAGAAGGAAGAGGGGGACCTCATTGAAACCTACTAGAAAATGAAAGGCCTAGATAGAGTGGATGTGGGGAGGTTGTTTCCACAAGAGGGAGAGTCTAAGACCAGAGGGTACAGCCTCAGAATTAAAAGGATGTATCTTCAAAATTGAGTTGAGAAGGAATTTCTTTAGACAGTGGAATTCATTGCCACAGATGGCTGTGGAGGCCGTCATTTGGTGTTTTTTTAAATGGAGATTAATAGTGAGGGTATTACAGATTACGGAAGAAGGCAAGAGAGTGAGACTGAGGGCGGAGCAGACACAATAGGCCAAAGAGCCTAATTCTGTTCCTATGTCTTACTGTCTTTCATGAACATTGCGAATGATGTGAAGACATCTGTTGTTCAGGAAGTTTGGGATTTACAGCAACTCTCCCCACTTGCAGAACTTATTACTCTTCAACTGAACGCAAAATTTGTCCCATTTCAATAGCAATGTTACAAAATTTTGAGATTTTAAAAATCAAGTCTGCAATTTATCCCATCATATAAAGCATAAAAAGAAGTTTAATTTGACACCTAATTCACTTTCATATCTTGCATGACTTAACACTAAAGCTGTGATCGAGGACAGTCAAAAGCCCATAACTTTCTTAAAAATTAAGAGAACTGAAAGAGATTTTCAGTTATTATAGATTGAAGCATTCTGAAACAAATATGAAACAATCTTACTTGGATGACCTGAAATTAAAGCATATAATTAGTTAGTTACCCAATTGTAGCTAATTACAAAATTCAATTACTAGATCTAAACATCTATCCATTTCTTAAGAAAGATTAACATTTTTAAATAGCCTGTGTCCAAATAACATTCACACAAGAATTCACAATATAACATGATTTTTAAATCTCATTGTCATGAATTTATAGGCCAAATGGAAGGAATTTAGTGTTTAATTCCCGTAAATTAATAGCCATTTTAATCATCTTGCGAGTGGGTTTTTGTGGAACGCGATCGATTGGAACGTTGCGGTTGCGGTGAATTTAAACCCCATATCGGCAGGAAAAACACTGCCGGTTCTAAGTCACCTTTTCGTAACATAAAATTTGAATTAAGGTAATCCTAAGAAGCACGTTTATATGTAAAATAAACGGCTTTCCTTTCGCTGTCCCGTACCTGAAATCCGTCCCCGTTGTCGGCATTCACGGCATTAGAAGCTTTTTATTTTACTCCAGCGCTGAACTTGTCCCGCGATTAAAAAAAAAAAAATTCACAGACCGGCAGTCGGAACAAATCTTCAGCATAAGCTCGCACCCCGAGAAAATAAAACTCCGGCAGTGGAAACATCCTCCCAATATCCACTCTATCAAGGCCTTTCACTATTCAGTAACTTTCAATGAGGTCTCCCCTCATCCTTCTAAGTTCCAGTGAGTTCAGGCCCAGAGCCGTCCAATGCTCATCATATGTTAACCCAACCGACCCTGGAGACCAATCAAACCAAACTCACACGGATATGGTTCCATGCACCTTTCTGGACCCCACCCTGACTGTACCCTCCTCCCTTACACACAGCCCAGAATAAAAAATGCCAAGCGCTTTACTCACGGCATTGATGACGACAGAATCAGGAGTTCTTGCAGTGAAAACAAAACCAAGCTTCTTTGCAGCATTTACCAATGAGCTTTCATCTACACAAGAGAACACCTGTCAGCAAGTTTTCTCCCAAATTAAACTTTATTCGGAACAAAAATAAATACAAAATAAAAAGTGCAAAAAATACTAGATATTCTCATAATCTATACATTCAAGTGTCCTGCACAGTAGGTTTTGCACCTTTCTTTAAACAAAACATCTTTTCCACTCATGTGGCCCCTAGGGGTGATATCCCTTCCCTTGTTGGAATGGCGGCCCCACCGTGCCCTGCCCCTCAATGTACAGCAACGGAAAGACCCTAGACTGTGGTCCTCCCCCACAGTGCCTTGGCATTGGCTGCACCGAGCTTCAGTGTGTCCCTCAGCGCGTACTCCTGCAGTCTGGAGCGGGCCAGTCGGCAACATTCACAGACTGACATCTTGCTCTGCTGGGACATCAACCAACTTCGGACAGGCCAAAGGGCGTCTTTCGCCGAGTTGGTGATCTTCCGGCAGCACGAGATTTCAGTCTCCGAATGTGCCCCTGAGAACAGCCTGTGAATCACAGAGTACTCTGTTGTGGAGCTGTTTGGAATGAACCGTGACAAGGACTCTTGTATCGTTCTCCAGACCATCCTCGCAACTCCTCACTCTGCGAAGAGATGGGCAACCGGCTCCTCTCCGTAGGACAGTATGCGTCGGTAGTAAGATTCCGACAGTACAGGAAGGATATGACTTGGAGGTCATAAGGTCATAAGTAATAGGAGCAGAATTAGACCATTCGGCCCATCAAGTCTACTCCAATATTCAATCATGGCTGATCTATCTATCTCCCCTAACCCCATTCTCCTGCTTTCTCCCTATAACCCCTGAAACCCATACTAACCAATACAGCGATAAGACAGAATTCCTCCTCATAGGCTCCAAAGCCACACTCAGCAAAATCAATAACCCCACTCTCACCATCGACGGCACCACTGTCTCCCCATCTCCCAAGGCCCGCAACCTTGGCGTGATCTTTGATTCCACCCTCTCCCTTGAGCCTCACATCCGCCATGTCATTAAAACCTCCTTCTTTCATCTCCGCAACATCGCCAAACTCAGACCCTCTCTCACACCTCCCGCTGCTGAAAGACTCATCCATGCATCTCCTCCCGACTGGACTATTGCAACTCACTTCTCCTTGGCATCAGCTCCACCTACATCAACCGACTCCAACTGGTCCAGAACGCAGCCGCCCGACTCATCACCCACACCAAATCCTGGCATCACATCACTCCAGTCCTCAAACAACTTCACTGGCTACCCATCTCCCACTGGATCACCTACAAAATCCTGATCCTCACCTACAAAGCCCTCCACCATCTGGCCCCCCCATATCTCACTGACCTCCTCTCCCCCTACCAACCCTCACGGTCCCTCAGATCCACATCAGCCGGTCTCCTCTCCATCCACAAGTCCAACCTCCGCAGTTTTGGGGACAGAGCCTTCTCCAGGGCAGCTCCCAGGCTCTGGAACTCCCTCCCCCAACTGATCCGCAATTCCGTGTCCCTCACCATCTTCCAGTCCCGCCTCAAGACCCATCTCTTCACCTCTGCCTATCCTTAGCCCCACGTCCCCCTCCCTTTTCATCTGTGCATTAATTGCCTCATATTGTGTTTTGAATTGTATTCTGTCTTTACTTTGTGTACTAGTCATGTCTCTACTATTTATTTCATTCCCCTTACATGTTTTTCCTCTGCCTGCTAAATTTTGTAAGGTGTCCTTGAGACTCTTGAAAGGCGCCCATAAATAAAATTTATTATTATTATTATTATTATTATTAACCAAGAATCTATCTATCTCTGCTTTTAAAATATCCATTGACTTGGCCTCCACAGCCTTCTGTGGCAAATAAATCCCAAAGATTCACCAATCCTCTGACTAAAGAGGGCCCTTTTCACCACCAGCCAAGCAAGGTCTAGGTGCTTGTTGGAGAGTTCCCACAAACATCTGTCAACTACAACCCCAATACTACGAGGTGAACCACTACTACAGATAATAAATCTAGTAATCAGACAGTCTCAAGAGTCAAGAGTGTTTTATTGACATATGTCCCAAAACAGAACAATTGAATTCTTACTTGCAGCAGCACAACAGATATGTAAAAATAGTACTCTGTAAAAGCCATAATAAACAACAACAAAAGTTATATATATCAAAACAAATAAATAGGTAATAATATTGCAGAAATAATGTCCCCAAGTGTATATAGTTCAGAGCCGACTTGAAGGTTGGAGCATTTAATAGTCTGATGGCTGTAGTGAAGAAGGTGTTCCTGAACCTGGCTGTCAGTTTTCAGACTCCTGTCAGAAGACGTAGGAGCAGAATTAGGCCATTCGTCCCATTGAGTCCACTGCACCATTTGATCATGGCTGATCTATCTTTCCCTCTCAAGCCCATTCTCCTGCCCTCGCCCCATAACCTTTGACACCCTTGCTAATCAAGAACCTGTCACACTTCATTTAAAAAATACCCGATGACTTGGCCTCCACCGCCATCTGTGGCAATATATTCCACAGATTCATCACCTTGTGACCAAATAAATTCCTGCTCATCTCCATTCTAAAGGTTCGTCCTTTTATTTTGAGGCTGTGCCCTCTGGTCCTAGACTCTCCCACTAGTGGAAACATCCTCTCCACACCCACTCTATGGCAGCTTAAATGGTCAGCACACAGGGCAATGAAACACTCTTGTCTCTTAACTCAATCTAGTTACCAAGTAATTTACTACCAGTCAACTAAATACAAGCAAAAAAATATATTTATTGAGTTGTCGGCTACAAACCTGTTGCATATAAGGGCAATTAATGTGATCTCAAAAATTATATATGTGACAAAAATACCAGCATCTAAAATCAAATAAACAATAGATACATAACACTAGGATTATCTTCTCCAACTGATGTGCTAATGGTTGCTCATTTCCCAGTAACCATTGCACAACAAATCCTGCAACTTTTTCACTGTGGTGGGGAGATGGAACTGTGGAAGTTAAAAACATTTATTCTTAACAAAAATGGATTCAGCTGAAATTAAAGACAGGCTATTACTTTTCTCCTAATTAATTGCAAAGCCAGCAGGAAGCTCTCACAAGGCTAACAAAGATGTTGATGTACCTTTTTCCAATAACAAGCGAGATAACAAGTACAGCTTCATGAATGTCTCCTCTGTAATATAAACATTTAGAGGAGGTTCAGACTGTTGGCACTAACCCTTGCTCTATAAGATTATAATGTGCGTCATAAGTAGAAACAACCAAAATGCTTGTTCTGCAGAAAAATAGCCTTCTCATATAACCATATATGGCTAACCCTTCCTCTGTCAGAAGAACCTGTCAATTTTAAGCTGTCAATCTTAAGGATCTGTCAATCTTAAGAAGGAAGAGGCTGTACTATGCTCTGTAGATAAGGTATTGCTGAATCGTTGATTATTGGAGTATATATATGTACTTAAATCACTGCCCCTTTGTGTGGGAATGGGAACTGTATAGTCTGTAATCTACATACTGTAAGAGTCCTACCACACCCGCCTGGCGAAAATAAAGATTGTACTGCTTGATCACTGATTGCGTTTTTGCGTTTGTGTCTGTTTAAGAACATTGAACCACAACAGAACGAGTTGCGGGGAGGGAGTTGAGGCGAGGACTACAATAGCATTTAAAAAGGCACTTGGACAGGTACATTGATAGGAAAGGTCTAGAGGATATATGCGCCAAACGCAGGTAAATGGGATTAGATAGGGCATCGTTGTTGGCAAGGATGAGTTGGGCCGAAGTGCCTGGTTCCATGCGGCATGATTCCAAGATGCCATGACTAAATCGTGATGAAGCAATAGGGTGAACGCCAGATACTTTCATCCAGGGTGGTGAAATCAAGAATTAGATTACATAAGTTTAGGACGGAAGGGAAAAAATTTCATAGGAACTCAACAAGCAACTTTATCACTCAGAGGGTTGGTGGATATGTGGAATGAGCTGCCAGAGGAGGTAGTTAAGGCAGGTACTACAACAGCACTTAAAAGACACTTGGGCAGGTACATGGATAGGATAGGTTTTGGAGGGATATGGGCCCAATGCAGCCAAATGGAACAAACTGAGATGGGGCATCTTGGTCGGCATTGACTAGTTGGGCCAAAGGGCCTATTTCGGGGCTGCATGGTTCTATGACTCCAACTCAATCATCAGTACAAATCAGTATAGTTTGTAGTGGGTTTTTAAATGTGTATGTGTGGGGGGGTGGGGGGGTGGTAAACTTTTAAATCTCTTCCCTGTACGGGGACCCGACCTTTTCCCTGTCGGGTCTCCGTTGTCGTTGGGGCCTAGCACCGTGGAGCGGCCTCCAACCGGAACGACAGCTCAAGTCATGGAGCCGGCGGAGCTGCGGACCTACCATCGTGGAGCAGGCCGGCTTCGGAGAGTGGAGAGCTGTGATGGCGCACTGCTGCGATCCGACTCCGGTGGATGTTGACACCGGGAGCTCGCGGGTCCCCGGTGGGAGACTGCTTCACGGAGCACCAGCAACGGTAACTTCTCCTGCCCGAATTGCAGGGTTGAAAGTGGCCTGGAGCAGGGCCTTACATCGCCCTGCGCGGCTTAAACAGCCGCGGGACTTGCTAGCGCCCACCGGGGGCTCCAACATCAAGACCCGGAGCAGGGCCTTACATCGCCCGGCGCGGCTTTAAATGGCCGCGGACTTGCTAGCGCCCGCCGGGGGCTTTGACTTTGACTTCGGGAGAAGAATGGAGAGCAGGGGAGAGACAAGACTTTGCCTTCCATCACAGTGAGGAGGAGATTCACTGTGATGGATGTTTATGTAAATTGTGTTGGTGTGTGTCTTGGTTCTTTTCTTGTATGACTGCAGAAACCAAATTTCGTTTGAACCTCATGTGAGGTTCAAATGACAAATAAATGGTATTGTATTGTAAAATGTTATATCTGCAATAAAGGAATCTGGTTCTTAGGAAATGTATGCAGGGACTCAACTGTGCATTGACTTGGTTGTACAATTATTATTTGCAGTTCCACAAAGTTATGCTCAATACTTCTCACCTGGAGATGAAGCCTGGTACTTAACATCATTCCCGTCCTTTTCAGGAACAACTGTATGGCAAATGGCCATCATAATGAGAAATTCCTGGATTTCATTTGATGTTGGCTGAAAAAAAGCAGACACAACGGGCGTGATTTTTGTAGCTCTTTTTCATCGCCCACGATTTCAAGACCCAATTATCAGCACATACTCAAACTACACAAGGATGTAATGCCGAGGATTTATAAGGCACTAGTCAGACCCCATCTGGAGTATTGCAAGCAATTTTGGTCTCCATATCTGAGGAAGGTTGTGCTGGCGTTGGAGAGGGTCCAGAGGAGGTTTACGAGAATGATCCCAGGAATGATTGGGTTAACATATGATGAGCATTTGACAGCACTGGGCTTTTACTCACTGGAGTTTAGAAGAATGAGGGGGACTTCATTGAAACTTACTTAACAGTGAAAGGCCTGGATAGAGTGGATGTTTCCACTAGGGGGAGAATCTAGGACCAGAAGGCTCAGCCTCCGAATAAAAGGATGTACCTTTAGAAAGGAGATGAGGAGGAATTTCTTTAGTCAGAGGGTGGTGAAGCTGTGGGATTTCTTGCAACAGAAGGCTGTGGAGGCCGTCTTTGGGTATTTTTAAGGTAGAGATTGTACTGGACGCTATGAAATAAAGAATAGACTTGATTGCTTTGCCCGGTCCCAATGGTGTGTTTTATAGAGTTTTCTTTAACATTTGACCCATCTTTCTTCAGTAAGCATGGATTCCCCTCTGCGTTTATGGATAGATCCCTCAATCCTTGTTTCGTCTGTTTGAGTTTAGCTGATTCTCAAGTGTACCAAGGTACAGTGAAAAGCTTTTGTTACGTGTTCACCAGTCAGTGGAAAGACGATATATGATTACAATCTAGCCATCCACAGTGTATAGATACATGATGCTGGGAAAAACGTGAATTATTTAGTCAAGATAAACTCCAGTAAAGTCTGATCAAAGATAGTCCAAGGGTGTGCAATAAGGTAGATGGTAGCTCAGGACCGCTCTCTAGTTGCTCAACAACAGATGGGAAGAAAATATCCCTAAATCTGGACATGTGTGTTTTCACACTTCGATACCTCTAGCTCTAAACCACCCCTCCTCCTCGCCCCCAGACATAATAATATATTGTATGCTGATGTTAAAACCTTTAATGCAATTTGATTTCATTCATTTGACACAAAACACTTTGGAAACATTTTCAGTCAGATTAAGTCATTGCATAAACTCTACTTTTATATTTTAAAAAACACCACAAGTACACCCGAGAACACAGCAATAAAGACTCACGTGTCCATTGATGTTATCTGATAATGTTGGGTCATCAAACTCATCATCCTCATTTGTAGAAATGGCCTGTCTATCAATTGAAAGCAGAATAAGCAATCATTAATAATCTTTTTCTTACTTAACATAGAACATAGAAGGAGGAGGCCATTTGGCCCTTCGAGCCAGCACCACCATTCAATGTGATCATGGCTGATCATCCACAATCAGTATCCCGTACCTGCCTTCTCCCCATATCCCTTGATTCCGCTAGCCCAAATAGCTCTATCTAACTCTCTTTTGAATGCATCCAGTTAATCGGCCTCCATTGCCTTAAGAGGCAGAGAATTCCGCAAATTCACAACTCTCTGGGTGAAAAAGTCTTCCCTCATCTCAGTTCTATATGGCCTACCCCTTATTCTTAAACTGTGGCCCCTGGTTCTGGACTCCCCCAATATCGGGAACACGTTTCCTGCATCTAGCTTGTCCAATCCCTTAATAATTGCGTATGTTTCTATAGGATCTCCTTTCATCCTTCTAAATTCCAGTGAATACAAGCCCAGTTGTTCCAATCTTTTTTCATAAGACAGTCCCGCCATCCTAGGAATTAACCTTGTTAACCTACGCAGCACTCCATCAATACCAAGAATGTCCTTCCCCAAATTAGGAGACCAAATCTGCAAACAATACTCCAGGTGTTGTCTCACCTGGGCCCTGTACAACTGCAGAAGGACCTCTTTGCTCTTTTACTCAATCCTCTCGTTATGAAGGCCAACATGCCATTAGCTTTCTTCACTGCCTGTTGTACCTGCATGCTTACTTTCAGTGACTGATGTACAAAGACACCCAGGTCTCGTTGTACTCCCCTTTTCCCAATCTGACACCATTCAGATAATAATCTGCCTTCTTGCTTGCCCGCTCACCCAACCTATCCTCTTCCGATCTTCTTTCTTACTTGACTTCTTACTTATGAGGTAGGATAATCAGTTGAAACCTTTTTTTCCCAAGGCAGAATGTAACTCCTACCATCAGGAAGAAGGTATAGGAGGCTGTAAATCGTGACCACCAGGTTCAAGTATAGCTTCTTCCCAACAACACTACCCAACACTAACCTCAACCATAAACTATGGACTATATTGGTCACATGAATAGCTTGGGACTTACATTACGACTTTTTGGGACTTTATTTATCCCAGAAGGGAAATTGATCTGCCAATAGTCATAAAAACACAAAATATCCAAAACACCAAAATTCATGAAATTAAAGTGATGAGTGGAAGGCTTGGGGGATGTGCAAAGATTGGAGGGGGGGGGGGGGGGGGGGGGGGGGGGTAGTCAGTCTCAGTCTACCTCACGACAGAAGGGGGAGTTGTAAAGTTTGATAGCCACAGGGAAGAAGGATCTCCTGTGGCGTTCTGTCCTGCATCTTGGTGGAACCAGTGTGTTGATGAAGGTACATTCACAGGTTGACCAGTGCGCCATCGAGGGGGTGAGCTGTATTGTCCAGGATGCTCAGCAGTTTGAGGACTTTTTTGCAATAGTATTGGGGTTATTAGTTTATTGAATTAGTTTTGTTTATTATATGCTATCTATGTAGATTGCTTTTACAGGCCTGATATGCTGCTGCAAGTAAGAATTTATTGTTTAGTTTATTGTCACATGTAGCGAGGTACAGTGAAAGCTTTTGTTGCATGCTAACCAGTCAGTGGGACGACAATACATGATCACAATCGAGCCATCCATAGTGTACAGACACATGATAAAGGGGATAACGTTTAGTGCAAGATAAAGTCCAGTAAAGTCCAAAGATAGTCCAAAGATCTCCAATGAGGTAGGTAGTAGCTCAGGACCGCTGTCTAATTGTTGGAAGGATAGTTTAGTTGCTGAACAATTTCAGTGTTCTGTTGTCAGCACATATGACAATTAAACACTCTGGACCTGACTCTTCAAGGACCTGAGGCCAAAGCTTTAAGGCGAGATGGGAAAAAGTTAAAGAAGTACGGGGCAAGTTTTGGGAATGGATCTGCCACAGAAGTCCCGAGGAGGTCAATATCGGCCACCTCACCCGGCCTAGGCGCCACATTTTTAGGGGGACTTCAAGGGGAGGGGAGGGGGGGGGGGATTTCACTTCTATTAACTTTGGCTGGATTAAAGGAGGTGCCAGATCATCAGATTAAATTTGAATAGTCCCAACCTAAAAAAAAAATCAATCTTAAAAAGGGTCCCGACCCAAAACATCACCCATCCATGTTCTCTTGAGTTGCTGCCTGACTCGCTGAGTTACTTGCACCCTGTCACTTGTAAACAAGCATCTGCAGTTCCATGTTTCAGCAGTTCTACTATGTCGAGTGGTACAAACACAAGTCTACATTTTAGAATTAACAAGATGTGTACATTTCTAATGGAATTCCAATGGCGGAACTCCAATGGCTGGCCATTCTCTCGGTGAGCTGCGTGGGTTTTCTCCTGGATATCCTGCTTCCTCCCACACTCCAAAGACGTACAGGTTTGTAGATTAATCGTAGATTAATTGGCTTGGTATAATTAAAGTGTGTGTGGGACAGCATTGGTGTGCGGAGATAGCTGGTCGGCATAGACTCGGTGGGCCAAAAAGCCTGTTTCCATGCTTACAAGCTACATTAAATTTGCAGTATGTAATACAGTAGCAAATGAAATAAAAAAAATTCTCCTACCCCAATTCATCAGAAGACCGTTCAATATCAGAATCCGTAATATGGCTGAGTAAAGAAAATTCCATTGTAAATTTAATACCCAAACTCGAGAACCATAAGAATTAAATAGTTATAACACTTTCATCGGGACATTGGTTTAAGGTGAGAGGGACAAGATTTAATAGGAAGGTGAGGGGGAACTTTTTCCACACAGCAGGGTGTAGGGAAAGTGTTGCCAGAGGAGGTAGTTCAGGCAGGTAGTATCACAACGTTTAAAAAACTCTTGGACAGGAACTTGGATAGGATAGGTTTAGAGGGATATGGGGCAAATGCAGGCAGGTGCGACCTGTGTGGACGGGGCACGTTGGTTGGCATGGGTTGGGCCGAAGGGCCTGTTCCCGTGCTGCATGATCATGACTGCAGGCTTGCAAAAAAAATAAATTGGGAATAAAAATGTCAACATTTCCCAAATGTTTTTTTTTAGTTAAAGAAGATTCTACTTGATTATTACATGGATGGAAATACTTCACAATGCAGATGTTGAATATCATCAGTCTCTGCTGTAATATCAGAATACATCCTCATTATTTACTAATGCCATAACAAAGTTTTCAGCATTCTCCAAACAATTAATTTTAAAACGCACACTTTCAGACACAGAAATATTTGGTATTTTGAATTTAGTTGCGTCGTGGGCTGAGAGGGGGCAGGAAGGACAATTCTCAATCACCGTAGCGGATAGTGAAAGGCCTGGATATGTACGGCACAAACATTGTGGGCCTGAAGGGCCCGTTCCTGTGCTGTACTGATCCATGTTATAATAACAAGCAATATTGAAAGTGACAGGCAGCAAATGAGGAAAGCATGGACCAAATATAACAAGATAAAAAGCGCATGTGGTTGCATTCAGCATTTTTGGTGTCTGTGGAAAATTAATGAACCATATTGGTATATTTCATCATTCAATTTTCTTCTTTTATGAATGGGAAATATCTTCCCGATTCATAGATAATTCACAATAAATCAAAGTATAAAAATGAGCATTTATTGCTACCGCCCATTTCTGTGCTTACCCGTACGAAATGCCAGCAATGGTGCATTTTTTAAATGCCATGACGTTGCAAGTTAAGGTGCCAGTTTTATCCGAAAATAAGTATTTTACCTGGAAGATAAAATTAAAGACAATAAATTTTAAATAACATAAAACGTGATAATTTCATATTTTCCTTGCAGGAAAAGACAGCGGGCAAATTCCAATATATCCTGCCTCTTGCATTTTAGACCAAACTACAATTGTCACTGGTGGTTTACATATGATAACCAGAACAATATGATCAGATAGACACAAAATCCTGGAGTAACTCAGCGGGACAGGCAGCATCGCTGGAGAGAAGGAATTGGTGACGTTTTGGGTCAAGACCTCCTTTTTGTTGGAGAAAGAATAGCTAATAACTAGTGAATAGGGATGTGGATTGTGCAAATGTGGTGACAGGGAACCACAGACAAAGCTTAAAAGTGGAGGCATGGAGTGCAAAGGTGACGACACCCAAGTTTCAGGAACATCGTTGATTGTGTTATAGCGTGCACCCATTATTGTACCAGAAAATTGGATCTACCGTCAACTAAGACGTGGAAAATCATTCTATTTGGTTTGTTACCTAATTAAGTCTTTTTGTAACCTCCATTTTGTAATCAAGATGTAGTTTTACTGTTAATCAAGTTTCTGTGTAATCTTGTCATGTGAAAATATAAAAATCGTACCAAAGTCACACTCAGAAGATTAGCTTTGACTGGCCTCCTGGTCTGAACCAGTTTTAATAAATTGACAGTTACTTCAAACACCAACTCTGCATGGCCTTTCTACTTTGCTTCAACATTCCTTATCTCACTCGCTCTTGTCTTTTCATTTCTGGCCTTTGTCCAACCATTTGGACATTCAAAATCTCCCTTCACCTGGATCCACCTACCTATCACTCGCCAAGCTTTGTCTTGCCATCTCCTCTCCTCCAGATTTCGCCTCCATCCCATCACAATCAGTTTGAAGAAGGGTCCCAACCCAAAACATTGCCTGACCATGTTCAGGGATGCTGCCTGACCCACTGAGTTTAGGTTAGAGATAGAGCATGGAAACCAGCCCTTTGGCCTACCGGGTCTGCGGCAACCAGCCATGCACTAGTTCCTTCCTACTCACTAGGGTATTTTACAGAAGCCAATTAACCTACAAACCTGCAAGTCTTTGGAGTGTGGGAGGAAACCAGAGCACCCAGAGAAAACCCACACAGTCACAGATATAACATACAAACTCCATACAGACAGCACCTGTAGTCAGGATTGAACTCGGATCTCTGCCGTGCAAGGCAGCAACTCTATTGCTATGCTATTGTGCCGTCCTGAGTTTTACTTTAAAAAAAACGTAATTTCCATTATGTTTTCAAATTAATGGAATCCACACGGGGATTTGGGAGGCAGTTTGTTGGCTACTGACATGTGGGGGTTGAGATAGATCCCGACAAGATTTTTCCCCAGCTAGGAATGGTTGAATAACAGAAAATACACCCACCACCCTTTGTGTAAAAAAGTTACCCTTCAGGTTCCTATTAAATCCCTCACCTCAAAGGTCTTGTATATTCCTACTCACAATGTAGGCTGAAGACAGTTAAAAAAAGCATTTGACATTTGACATTTTTATTCATAATTTTTTTTTGCAATTGTTTGAGAAAACAATTCTAAAATTACATATAAAAATGTTTATTGTAAAGAACTGCACTTGGAAGCATTAAGTGCCCAATAAGTTAAACTGCATTTTAACGGTTAAAAATGTACCATAGATTTAACCTTTAAAAATCTATGGTAAATGAAAACCAAATATTATCATAGAAATAAAACATAAATTACTTGAAATTTCTGGAAAGCAGTTTTGGAAATTTAGTGATAATCATTCCGATAAATATAGATTCTGCAGAAACAAGGAAATGCAGATGCTGAGTTACAAAAAAAAGACACAAAATGCTGGAGTGACTCAGAGGGTCAGGCTGCATCTCTGGAGAATGAGGATAGGTGACATTTCAGTTTGGGGAACCCTTCTTCAGACTGACGCGTCACCTTTCCATGTTCTCCAGAGATGCTTCCTGACCCGCTGAGTTACTCCAACACTTTGTGTTTTTTTTTAAAAAAACGTACTTTTACAGATTCTGTTGAAATTTCCTACCTGGCCTAACTCTTCATTCAGGTTGGAAGTTCTTGCCATTGCCGGTGTGTCTGTGTTTGAGCGGTACATATCTATATCCTGCAATTTGAAAGAAAATGAAAAACTAACTCAAATCCAGAGCTCTTTACGTATGGCTATCGTGTTTAATAGTAATTCCAGCAATGAATGGTTAAAAACAACATTTTGAATTTATGTTCAAAACTGAATTTCACGTAAATGCATATTAAATATAGCAAATGTTAACTGATCCAAATATACATAGAAACATAGAAAATAGGTGCAGGAGGAGGCCATTCGGCCCTTCGAGCCTGCACCGCCATTCATTGTGATCATGGCTGATCATCCCCTATCAATAACCCGTGCCTGCCTTCTCCCCATATCCCTTGACCCCACTAGCCCCTAGAGCTCTATCTAACTCTCTCTTAAATCCATCCAGTGACTTGGGCTCCACTGCCCTCTGTGGCAGGGAATTCCATAAATTCACAACTCTCTGGGTGAAAAAGATTTTTCTCACCTCAGTCTTAAATGACCTCCCCTTTATCCTAAGACTGTGGCCCCTGGTTCTGGACTCACCCAACATTGGGAACATTTTTCCTGCATCTAGCTTGTCCTGTCCTTTTATAATTTTATATGTTTCTATAAGATCCCCTCATCCTTCTAAATCCAGTGAATACAAGCCTAGTCTTTTCAATCTCTCCTCATATGACAGTCCCGCCATTCCAGGGATCAATCTCGTGAACCTACGCTGCACTGCTTCAATCACAAGGATGTCCTTCCTCAAATTAGGAGACCAAAACTGTACACAATACTCCAGATGTGGTCTCACCAGAGCCCTAAACAACTGCAGAAGAACCTCTTTACTCCTATACTGAAATCCTCTTGTTCTGAAGGCCAACATTCCATTAGCTTTCTTCACTACCTGCTGTACCTGCACACCAACTTTCAGTGACCGGTGTACAAGGACACCCAGGTCTCGCTGTACCTCGCCCTTACCTAACCCAACCCCATTGAGATAATACAAGAAACATTCCATTATTGTTTTTAGTTTGGAGATATAGCATGGAAACAGGCCTTTGGCCCACCGAGTCAATCACCCATTCATACTAGTTTTGTGTTACCCCACTTTCTCATCCTCTCCCTACACGTTAGACTTTAGAGATACAGCGTTAGACTTTAGAGATACAGTGCTGAAATGGGCCCTTCAGCTCAAAGATTCCACGTTGACCAGCGATCAATTCATAAACTAGCACCATGCTACATACTAGGAACTATTTAAAATTTGCAGAGGCTAATTAACCTACATTTGGATGTGGGAGGAAATCAGAGCACCAGGAAGAAACCCATGTGGTCACAGTGAGAATGTATGAACTCCACACAGACAGCATCTGAAATTAAGATCATACTTGGGTCTCTGACTCAGTGAGGCAGCAGCTCTACCAGCTGAGTCACAGTGCCACCAAACTGGTTTAACCATTCTTTTTATTTCTGAAGTCTGAAGAAGGATCACAACTCAAAATGTTATCTATCTATTCCCTCCCCAGATGCTGCCTGACCCGCTGAGTTCCTCCAGCGCTGAGTTTTGATCACGGTTCAAGCGTCTGCAGTTTCAATTGTCTCCTTTTGCTCAAACGGCTCTCCGCTGAAAACTGACGACAGAATGTCCGCCGCGGATCGACGACAGAGGAGACGCCCGGTAGGCCCGGCTCAACCACCGCAGACTCCGAATTGGCCCCAAGCCACTGGCGTCAATGAGAATCGGACCGCCAAGGACGAGGAGGGACCGAGAGTGAGAGCGAGGAGGGACCGAGAGCGAGGAGGGACCAGGGAGAGCAATGGGGGACCCAGCAAAGGGCCGCTGAGAATGACGGGAGGGGGGACCCCACGAAGGAGCAACCAGCATGGGGTGAGGGGAGCTTGCTGCCAAGGCGGCGACAGACAGTAGATAGGACTGTTCGGTATATTGTAACTTTGTCGTTGCCGGGGACATGGCGACTCTTGTGTATGCGAAACAAAGCATTTCACTGTACTAGGTACCCTGGGCACATGCAACAAAAAAGTATAATTCATTCATTCAATAAATCTCACAGAATCGCTCGGGCGAGCTAGCAACACAAATGTCATTGTATTATTAATGGAACAATTACAAACCCAGTTAATGAAGAGGGCTTGTGTAAACTTGACAACTTCCAAAGTAACCAGCAAACTGATCGGAATGAGGTTGTTGTAAAGAATGATGAAGGTGAGAAGGTTGAAGCCAAAGTTAGGTGTGGTCTTACCTGTGTCAAGGAAGAAAGATAAAATACAATTAACTGTACAATACCTGCCACTGCCGACTAGAACTAGCTACCTGCATCACCTACCAACATGGTTTCCTGATTACATTCACATCTATGGATAGAGTTGCAAATTTAAATTATTCTTTCTTGCGTGAAATAATTTAATTCAATAAATTATCTTTTTTAGTTTTAGAGATACAGCGAGGAAATGGGCACTTAAGCCCACCAATGCCATGCCAACCATCGATCACCTGTTCACACTAGTTCTATGTAATCCCAGTTTCACCTCCCACACACTAGGGACAACTTACCTGCAGGTCCTTGGAATGCGGGAGGAAACCCGAGCACCCAGAGAAAACCCACACAGTCACAGGGAGAACATAGAAACTCCGCAGTTCTGTGTTATCCCACTCTCACATCCACTCCCTGCACACTAGGGGCAATTTACAGAGGCCAATTAACCTACAAACCCGCACGTCTTTGGGATGTGTGATGAAACTGGAGCACCTGGAGAAAACCCACACAGTTACAGGGAGAACATGCAAACTCTGCACAGCAGCAACCGTAGTCAGGATCGAATCCGGGTCTCTGGCAGTGTGAGGCAGCAACTCTACTGCTGCACCACCGTGCTGCCCTTTTATAACCTTTGCTTTAGTTAAATTGAATAATAATTAAATTACAATATAAATCAATATAAATGTATTTATTTGTTTATAAATAGTTTTATGTTACAAGCACTTCAATGGTACAATGCTTAACCATTGAAAATATTGCACAACTATTCTGAGTATCTTCTACTAAATTTCTGTGTTATGTTTTGAAGAAACAACAACATTCTAGTGTCAGCTGATAAGTAATTCCAAAGCCACCAGTGCCCACATGCGATGAGGTAGCAGCAGACAAAAAAGGCTCACATTCATAGTAAGGCAAACATTTTAGGCTTCTTTAAATATTAGTTGAACAATCATGAGAACATTGGCACTGTTAAATTCAATATTACTAAGGATTTTGAATGTCAAAGGTGATAGAACCTGTACAAGTACAGCACAGGAACTGGCCCTTCGGCCCACAGTGTCTGTGCCTAACATGATGCCAAGAACAACTCCTATCTACCTGCACATAACCTGCATCCCTCCATTCCCAGCACATCCATGTGGTTATCCAAAAGTCTCTTAAATAGTGAGATTAAACGAGAACTTACCAGTTTGAAGTTTGATCTTTATTTTATGAGGAGTTTCGATGAGGGACTACGTGAAGAACCCCACTCGTGCGCATGCGCCTCAATCTTCAAAGCAGCGGTGTGAAATCACAGATAACAGCAATTGAAGTAAACATAGTAAGATCAGAGAAGACTAGAACTACCAGATGACCTTTATGAGGGTGGGAGCGGAGGGCACGTAGTCCCTCATCGTAACTCCTCATAAAATAAAGATCAAACTTCAAACTGGTAAGTTCTCGTTTAATCTTACTATTTTACTTCGGAGTCACGTGAGTGACTATGTGAAGATTTCAAAGCTCTGTGATTTCATGCCGTGAGAAACGAGTCTACACAACCACAACTGCTTAATTGACAAATGAGGGAAAAAACATTCATAATACATACAGTCATGACATTGATTTAAAACATTCTGATGCTGTTAATGTTTCATTATGTTCTGTCTCTATCTGGACTATACATAATGGACGATTAAAGCAGTCTTGCTTACTTGAACTTTATTGTCTTTGTGCAGTCATCATCCGAACTGGGCCGCGCCCCCGGTGTCACCTCTAAACCAGTCCCCCGTACAACAGTACTTAAATAAACAATCCTATTGTTACATCTTTCTTTTTCACTTTTCAAGTTAGTCTCTTTCCCTTAGGTATTCTGTACAACACTTGTACCATATGCTCTGCTCATTTACAACAGATCTAACAACATAAGCAATAATAAATCAACAGTTCAAAACATCCGTTTCCAACAAGTGCATAAACAACACATTTTCATTTCTTTTTTTTTTTCATAGTCCATACTCTAATCACTGAGTATAGTCCGTCAGGTAGCAGGGTCTGACAACTTGTCGACCTGACCTGGTGACCGTGGTGACAACTTGTCGACCTGACCTGGTGACCGTGTCTTGGTTCTCTGCTGGGCCATCTGGCGGTATGGCCGCCTCAGTCACTGTTGGTGTGGGTGTGTTTTGTGTTGGTGTGAGCGTGGTGAGATTGTGTCTGAGGTGGCGACGATTTCGTCTCAGAACACCTCCTGACTCTAACTCCACCTCATACGATCTATGGCTCACCTGTTGGACCACTCTCGCTGGTCTCCAACCCTTGTGTGTGTCACAGGGCTGTACTCTCACACTGTCCTCTCTTTTCAGAGTGTCCATGTCTTTTGCTGTGCGGTTGTAGTACTTTTCCTGTCTCTGTCTGTTGTATTTCAGTCCCTGTTCGTCGTGTGTCACCTCTGGCTTCAGCAGAGTGTCCTTTGTGGGAAGCAGGGTCCTGGTCCTCCTGCTTAGGAGTCTCTGTGCCGGGCTTGTGTTGAGGCCCTGGCTCGGTGTGTTGCGATGATCCAGCATTGCCAAGTACGGATCCTGTCTCGCTGCTGCAGCCTTCAGCATCAGGCGCTTGGCTGTCTTTACCGCTGACTCCGCCTTCCCATTACTCTGCGGGTATCCCGGCGACGATGTCCTGTGTTCAAAGCCCCACTTCTGGCTGAAGTGCTGAAACTCTTGTGATGCATACTGGGGTCCGTTATCCGAGATAACAATGTCAGGAATCCCCTGTCGGGCAAAGTGGGACTTGAGTTTTTTGATCACTGTGTTGCTCTTAGTGTCAGGTAGATAATCGACCTCCCAAAAGTTTGAATAATAATCTACTGTTATCAGATAGTCTTTATTGTGAAAGGAGAAAAGGTCCGTTCCTACCTTGGCCCAGGGTCTGCTGGCCATGTCATGTGGATGTAGTGTCTCTCTTTGTTGCTTTGGGTCCACTGACCTACATATGTCACATTTGGCGATGAAGGTCTTGATCTCGTCGTTCATTCCAAGCCAGTATACACACTCCCTCGCTCGCCTCAGACATCCTTCTACTCCCAGGTGAGAGGAGTGGATCCTGTGAGTGATGTCCACCCTGAGTGCGTCAGGTATCACGGCTCTGTCTCCTCGGAACACTATGCCGTCCTGGAAACTCAGTTCATCTTGGAAAGTGTGGTAGTGCCTGATGTCACTTGGTAAGTCCTTTTTTCTCTTGGGCCACCCTGACAGTATTCTGTTTGCCACACTCTGTAACTTTGTGTCATCTTTTGTTGCAGCCCTGATGGCACTCAGCCTCTCTGCTGAAATGGGTAGGTAGCTGACCATGTTCACAGTCTCTATATCTGTCTCACTCTCTCCCTTAGTGCTCTCTGGTAAGTATGCTCTACTCAGCGTGTCTGCAAGTAGCATGTCCCTGCCTGGAACATAGGTCACACTGATATCATACTGCTGCAGCCTGAGTAGCATTCTCTGCAGTCTCTTAGGTGCACTAAGTAATGGCTTTCTGTGTATATTTTCTAGAGGCTTGTGGTCGCTTTGTACTGTGACCTCTCTACCATAAGTATACTGATGGAACTTTTCCATCCCAAACACTATGGCTAAGCATTCTTTCTCTATTTGGGCATAGCCCCTTTCAGTTAGTGTGAGTGCCCTACTACCAAATGCTACCGGTTTACCTTTCTGTGTCAGGGCGGCCCCCAGTCCCGTGTCAGATGCATCACACTGAAGTGTCAACTCCTTTTCCTTGTTGTAGTACTGTAGAACTGGTGCTTTAGCGATTTTGTCTTTCAGTCTTTGAAACGCCCCTTCTTGGATGTCCGTCCATTCCCACATGTTCTCCTTGCGCGTGAGTTGTCTCAGAATCTCAGTCATCTGAAAGGTGGTCATAGAACTTAGAAAGATAGTTGACCATCCCAACTAATCTCTGTACCCCTTTCACGTCCGTTGGCCTTGGCATCTCTCTGATTGCCCGTACTTTCTCCGGGTCAACCCTCAGTCCCTCGGCCGTGAGCAGATGACCTATGTAGGGTACCTCTTTTTGTCTGAGCTTGAATTTGTCCGCGTTCAGCTTGATGTTGCGCTCTCTGCACCTGGTTAGAAAGCGTCTGACTTTCTCGTCGTGGTCCTTTCCTGCCTCCTCTTGTGTTGCTCCTTCCCCCGTGATTAACGTAAATCTGCTATGACGCAGACTCCTGGGAGGCCCTCCAGGGCCTGCATGAGCTTTCTTTGGAACACTTCAGGTGCTGGGCTTATTCCCATCGGCATCCTTAGCCAGCGGAAGCGACCAAATGGGGTGGCGAATGTGGTAAGGAAGCTCGACTCTTCCTCTAGTTTGACGTGCCAGAAGCCTTGCTTCACGTCGCAGACTGTGAATACTTTTGCCTTTGACATCTCCGGCAGGATGTCATCTATAATTGGGAGTGGATAGTGACTTCTTTTTAGTGCCCGATTCAGAGGTTTTGGGTCTATACAGATCCTCAGCTTCCCATTAGGTTTTCTCACTGCGACCATGCTACTGATCCAGTCAGTGCTGCGTTCCACTGGTGTGATTATCCCTCTTCTCTCTAGATCTTTGAGTTCCTCTTGTAGAGGTGTCATCATAGCTACAGGCACTCTGCGCTTTGGCAGTTTCACTGGCGGTACCCTGTCATCTATCTCTATTCTATATTCGCCCTCCATGCAGCCATCTCCGGTGAACACATCCTCAAACTCTTCATTTATTTTGTCCATGGTCATATGTTTGCCACTTTCTCCCTTTGTCACTGGGCTCGGCTCTTTCTTCACTATGTTGTCTATAGCCAGAATATTCTCGTACTGTACTTTTATCAACTTCATTGCCTCGCTGGCTTTTCTGCCCAGTAAAGGGATTCTGCTACTCTGGTCAACCACTTGAAACTCTAGTCGGTACAGCTTGTTGTTTCTGGGGTTTCTGACCTTAACCTTACATGTACCCAGAGGAGTCAACTTGGTCTTGTTATACATCACTAGCACCTTCTCAGTGTGCTCTAACTGTGTGTCTGGGTTTAGTAGATCGATGGGGATGATATTACAGGTGGCCCCACAGTCTATCTGGAATTCAACTAACTTTTCCCCTATCTTCATTCCTGCAAAGAGCTGCTGGCCCTGACTGTGGCTGTTTTTAACCTGGTTTACAGTTTCATCCTCTCTATTTGCTTCAGTTATACAGTTGACATCCTCATAAGTCACTGTCACTAGTCTGCTCTGTAACTGCATGCACTTTCTTAGTTTTCCTACTGCTCTCTTGTCTCGATCTGCACTGAGCTGCAAAATGATTTTCCTTTCCACACTTCTTACACTTTTTTCCAAAAGCTGGGCATTTTTTCTTATTCCTCTCGTGTGTTCTACCACAAAACTTGCACAGTATCTCATTGTCTTTTTGTCTCTCTTCTGCCTGTTTCAGTGCATGTACCTCCTCCACTGTCTGTCCTTGCAGTGTTCTGCTATTCTCCCTTGACAGCTCTGTAGCTCTACAAATGTGCAGGCATGTCTCAAGAGTCAGCTTCTCTTCCCTGAGTAATCTCTCCCTCAGTGCTGAGCTATTTGTACCACACACAAGTCGATCTCTAATCAATGAATCTCTAATGTCCCCAAAATTGCAACTACTAGCAAGTATTTTTAAGTCTGTTACATAGCTGTCCACGTTTTCATCCAATCCTTGGTTCCTCATGAAGAATCGGTACCTTTCCACAGTCTCGTTCACCTTTGGGTTGCAGTACTTGTCAAACTGTATGATCATTGAACTCACTGTGGTCCTCGCTGAAGGGCTAGCACTCGACAAAGTTGCCCAAAGTTCTCTGCCTTTTTCTCCGATGAGATAGTTGAATAGCTTGACTTTTGTGTTCTCTTCGGCGTCTGGCATGGTAAGGTCTATGTACAGTGTGAACTCCTCCTTACAACTTTTCCATGACTTCGCCAAGTTGTTGGAGTCTAAAACCAAAGTTCCAGGGGATTTTAGCCCTTCCATCGCTGTCAGCTAGCTGTTGTTTTTTTTCTTTGCCGATGCTGAAGGCTAACTGCTTATCTTTTGTGCTTTGTTGTGTCTTTGGTGTGCTGTTGGCTACGGGCCCACTGAAAACAAGCTACTGGCTTCAATTGTTCAACTGCATTTTCTTCTTTGCCGGCTTCTGTAAGGCTAACGTTAGCCTGCTGCTAGCTAGCTAAACTTTCACTTTTCTAGTTAATTCTGACAATTTTCGACGTCCACCGCTGCCACCATGTTTCATTATGTTCTGTCTCTATCTGGACTATACATAATGGACGATTAAAGCAGTCTTGCTTACTTGAACTTTATTGTCTTTGTGCAGTCATCATCCGAACTGGGCCGCGCCCCCGGTGTCACCTCTAAACCAGTCCCCCGTACAACAGTACTTAAATAAACAATCCTATTGTTACAGTTAATGAAGTAATAATCATAGTAACACCTCCCGGTGGAACTATAAATAAATAAAACGTAAAATAGAGTTGACAAATACCTTTGGTCTGGCATTGGGTTATTATAAAATGTTTGGAAAACCCGTTCGTTTTTTACCATGCTGCAGCCGTTAGGATGTGATCAAACGGAACGTCAACAACCCTTGCTGCCGATGTTGCAGCAGCCCTGGTGCAGTGAGATCTGGAATCAGTGTCTACTCCTGCATAGATCAACCCCATTTTATCCCTGGAAATCGTCTGACCGGAATTTTGTTTGTGTGTAATAACAAGCATAGCAAGTTCAGAGCCTTGAAAAGCTCTTGGTGGCCTTAACATATAGTTGTATATGTGTGCCCTCACATAGCCAAAGGTCCCTGGGTATGCCTTTAACTACTCTGAGACCTGACACCCCTTCTGATGTGTTTAAGTAATTATAAACATAAAATATTATATTTTATTTACAGATGTAATCATCCTGGCCTTTTCGCAATCTGTAGCGACTGAACCTGTTGCGCTAAACCTGCGCCAGTAGGATCACTACCTTATGAGAGCCGGCCAGACTCAAGGATGTAACTGGAGCCCCCTTGTGAAACAGTGTTAACACAATGTCTGTATCCCTTACTGCCATGTAGTTGTTCTGGGAGAATTGTGTTAAAGATATCCTTTACAAACTTAATATCCGGGGTGAACCCGACAGAGTGAGTCCCGTTTGCTGTAGTAAATGTGATGGGAAAACACGTTGACACAGTTAATGGCCCTATCACTTAAATTATTGTCAAAAGAACAATAAAAAAATGAACTCAGTAGTCTGTACCATTTTAAATGGAACATTAGCATTAAACAACACTTCCCATTTCCTGCAAAGAAATGTACTGCTTTCCCTTTTTTGGTGCTATATCAGCACTCTGGAGTGAACCCATACAAGGGTAAGTGTTGCCAACTCCAGCCGTAGGGCAGTCTATTCAGATACTGCAGAGCATAAATTGATTTTAACATGCAAAGGCTGATTTCCCGAGCCATAGCCTCTTATAAGGTTGTCTTATTATTCCCGACCAATCGGGAATTTAAGCTGCATAGATCAATCAGACAGTAGGAAACCTAAAGTGGGATCTTGATGACTTTATTTGAAGACCCGACTGATGAGGCAAAATGGAGGAAGATATAAAACCATTCCTCCTTCTTGTAGCGAGAATGTATCTTTCGCCACTGTTATGCCACATATTTTTGCAACCTGTAAATAAGCATGACAGCAACATATCAGTATACGGTGTGCCATTGAACCCAAAATCATAAATACTGTGTGGTCCAACACCCATTCTGTGTTGTCATAATCTGTACTTGATGATACACCTGTGGCAAATGAAATTAGGTAAACCATTACAGGATATTTTACTTTTACTTTTACTTGATTGCACCCATGTGACCAACATATGCCACCATCATAGTGTATCAACCTGAAATTGACCATGCAGAATAAGCATATTCGCTCAGTCATTCTTTAACCCATCGAATGCATGTAGGTTCTATAAATAGTTGATACCAATAACTGAAGAATTGATAAATCATGCAAATCTCCTCCACATCCAAACTGGAGATGACCTTCACAATATCCTACATTAGCCATTAGCCTTATTTTTGCAATATTACTGTAATAGTTTCTGACCAACTGCTGGCACAATGCTGCATACTGTTTGTACATCATAGTGACTTTGGTAGCTTCAGCTAGTACAATACAATATAATACAGTTTTATTCCTCACAAGTGAAATGAATTTATCAGCAGCAGCAGTAGTACTAGTGTCAGTATATTAAACAATTACCTACATGGCAATTTAGAGTTTGTCATTTAGCATGATGTCAATTCTCCCACTTGCATAGCTGAATCACAGCTGATTCTAACCACAGGGCTATTACAGATTTCTATCAACTGCAATCTGTTGCCCAGGGCTGCGTCATAGGCCAATTAATAGTTAAAGGTAAATCCCAATGACCAACAAGTCTATTTGGTAACAACTGAATTTAACTGTATAGAAGAGCCCAACCTCTTAAATATAGTTTGAGACTCCAAATGATCCCTGTAAATGGGAACACCCTATGAAATCAGTTGTTAATTAGCCATCTTTCATAATGACCAGGCCACTCCTTTCATCATTTTGTGCCTGTCTTAAATGACAACTCTGGCCCAATTTCCGAGCCTGTCTTGCAAGACAGTCCTGGCCATAATACAATTCTGGCCCCAATTCTGGACCTGCGTTGAAAAACAACTGACCATTATACCTGCCTCAAAACACAATTCTGGCCCAATTCCAACCTGCTTTACATGGTTACATGCCTCTAAGGAGATGATTATGTCTTAATCATTCGTGTATTGTGCAATCAAGTGTAAATCTTACGAACTTGTAAGTGGTCCTTAGTTGCAGAGTAGAACTGGCAGAGTATATGGAGCCTCTGGCCCGCTTTCATGCTGCCACCAGCTTCAGTGAGCCGCTTACAGCCGATGCAATGAGGCTTTGCTTGTTTTTGGCCTTGACTGGTCCAACAGCTTGTGCTTCGTCCTCCAGGATTTCCCTGTTGAATGGGTCTTACCTGAATAGCAGATTCAGCGGCTATCTCTAATGCCTGAGCGGTGTTCACTGGATTGTGTTGGGATGGCAAACCTTTCTGCCAGGCATGGTCCTTCAGACACATGCCCTTTGTCCCTTGGGTATGCTCCATAGCTCAACCCCCAAACTCGGCATCAGATTTGTACTGACCCGGCATGCTCCCTACTCCATAAAAGAGACGCATTAAGCAGCCCTGTTACAAGGTGCTGCTGGCGCTGGCTCTCACATAGGCCAACACTGTCATTAGCCTAGGTATCAACATGAAGCAGCCCTGTCCAAAGGTGCTGTTGGCGCTGGCTCTCCCATAGGCCTGCGCTGCCATAGATATGCATGCATTTTAAGCAGCCCTATCTCAAGGTGCTGCTGGCGCGGGCACTCCTATAGGCCCACGCTGCCATAGACTAGGCATCAAGCAGCCATGTTCCAAGGCGCTGCTGGCGCGCGCTCTCCCATAGGCCCACGCTGCCATAGACTAGGCATTCAAAGTAAGCAGCCCTGTTCGAAGGTGCTGATGGCGCAGGCTCCTCCATAGGCCCACACTGACACAACTCCCTAGTGTGTCTAGATGGAGCATCTTCTCCATTATTATCTTCATCCTAACCAACCTCCAAATTTGTATACCTTACTGGAGGGGAATCCTCCCAGAACTAATGCTGACTGTTGAGGTTAGTTTAATCCCATATCCTGGGGACCACTGTGGTCTGGAAAACGTATTGCTGCTGGATTTCCCTTCCCTGTGAACCCCAGCATCTGTATATTTTACTGGAGGGGAACCCTGCCGGTACTAGGTAGCAATGTTACAAAATTTTGAGATTTTAAAAATCAAGTCTGTAATTTATCCCATCAGATAAAGCATAAAAATAAGTTTAATTTGACACCTAATTCACTTTCATATCTCAAGTATTTAAAAAGTTATGGCCATTTTCATACTGGGAAATGAGCATCTTGTTCCCTATTGATTTTCTATGGACATAACAAAAAAGCTGTGATCGTGGACAGTCAAAAGCCCATAACTTTCTTAAAAATTAAGAGAACTGAATGAAATTTTCAGTTATCATAGATTGAAGCATTCTGAAACAAATATAAAATAATCTTACTTGGATGACCTGAAATTAAAGCATATAATTAGTTAGTTACCTAATTGTAGCTAATTTCAGACTTCAATTACTAGATCTAAACATCTATCCATTTCTTAATAAATGATTAACATTTTTAAATAGCCTAAATGTCCAAATAATATTCACAAATAATTCACAATAAAACATGATTTTTAAATCTCATTTACATTAATTTATAGGCCAAATGGAAGGAATTTAGTGTTTAATTGTTGTAAATAAATGCCCATTTAAATCAGCTTTCCAGTGGGTCCCTGTGGAACGCGCTGGTTTAGAACGTTCACATTGCGGTAGATTTGTGCCCCAAATGCCGAGAAAAATACTGCGGGATATAATGGGCCCAAATTGAACTACTCGCAATATTAAACTTTGTATAAAGGGATCTTTAGAAGCCCTTTTTAATGTAAAAATATACAACCTAACTTCTGCTATTTGCTTTATGAGACCCTGCGGTTGCTGGCGGTCGCGGGTTTAGAGATTGATTTTTAAACTACTATAACTATTATTCAAGGCCTTTAAACCTAATAATAGCTTTTGCGACGGGGTCTTCCAGCGATTTTTCGTTAATAATAATTTTCGATTGGAACAGCTTAGAGAAAATCGAGTTTTAAACCCGCCCCCTCTAAACGGCGCCAAAATCGCGCACACCCGCAACGGCAGATTTTCACCGACGCTTCAGGTAGGCTTTGCAACATACCTATACTAGGGCTGACCGTTCTTTAAACGGAGCCTCCAGAGGAACCCACATTGTCCTCTGAGAATTTAACATTTTAATTCCAACAGTACCCGTAACTACCCGGGTCTGTGGCACTGCAAGTCAGCAAGTAAAATGCAAAAAGTTATCCAAAAGTCTCTTAAATGCCTCATTCGCCACGCCAGGCAGCACTCAGGCCCTCACCACCCACTGTTTAAAAAAAAGCCCTGCACATCTCCTTTAAACTATGTCCCTCTCGCCTTACAGGTATGATGGTTACATTATTTAAAAGGTCATTCCTTGACGCTTGTTTACAATATGCATTACATGATGGATTACCTTAAGCCTGGGTAATGTTGACACCAGGTGGGTGTTTAGCTTTATTCTTAATGAATCTCCCCATGGGGACAGGGAGAATACAGGAGAATGGGGTTGAGAGGGAAAAATAGATCGGCCATGATTGAATGGCAGAGTAGACTCAATGGGCCGAATGGTCTAATTCTGCTCCTTTGACATGAACAATCATTTAACGCAGTAGTTATTAATGTGGCTTCAAAGGGCAATTGAGAATAGGAGTCAAATACAGACCTGATAAAGTAAGTGCAACATTTTTCACCTTCAAGGATATTAGCAAATAATAATGTAATCATATCTCCAAATCAATAGTTCAGCACAATTCATTGCCAGAACAGTCATTTAAACACGTTTCCAGTTTTCTAATTTGATTACAAATCAACCACTTTTCTTATGCTGACATAATATTGAGCCTATTTTAATATAAAAGAAATGTACCGTGAATATTAGAAATCTAGGCAAAAAAAAAAGATTTCTCAAAATAAGGCAGTAAATGTAAAGAGAAGAATTTAACTGAGTAGATTTTGCAATTCATGGTGGGTTTGCAAATGTCTAAAAAAAATGGACTTGTGTACCATCTGGTATCTACCTGCGCATAGTCCATATCACTATTTTAAATCTTTACTATTTTAAATCTTTACAAAGCTAGAACAATGCTGTAGAATATTATAAACATTTAATTGAACAATTTTTCATTGAATTTCATGCATCGTTTTTCCTTCATTGAATACATTCTCTCCTCATCCTCTCTCTTGCCTCAAGTACTCTTTAGTTTAGTTTATTATTGTCACATGTACCGAGGTGCAGTCAAATCCTTTTTTGTTGTGTGCAATCCAGTCAGCGGAAAGACTATGCATGATAACAATCAAGCCGTCCACAGTGTACAAATACAGGATAAAGGGAATAACGTTTAGTGCAAGATAAAGTCCAGTAAGGTCTAATTAAAGATAGTCCGAGGGTCTCCAATGAGGTAGATGGTGGGTCAGGACCGCTCTAGTTGGTGATATGATGGTTCAGTTGCCTGATAACAGCTGGGAAAAAACTGTCCCTGAACCTGAACTGTGTGAAGAAGGGTTTTGACCCAAAATGTTGCCTATGTTCTTCGCTCCATTGATGCTGCCTCACCCGCTGAGTTTCTCCAGCATTTTTGTCCACCTGAATCTGGAGTTGTGTTTCCATTTTCACCGTGTTTGGCTCATATCCCTCTCAACCTTTCCTATCCATGTGCTTCTCCAAGTGTCTTTTAAATGCTGTTATAGTACCTACCGCAACTACAGTGGCTTGCAAAAGTATTCATACCCCTTGAACTTTTCCACATTTTGTCACGTTACAACCACAAACGTAAATGTATTTTATTGGGATTTTATGTGATAGACCAACACAAAGTGGCACATAATTGTGAAGTGGAAGGAAAATGATACATGGTTTTCAAATTTTTTTACAAATAAAAAACTGAAAAGTGTGGCGTGCAAAAGTATTCAGCCCCCTTTACTCTGATACCCCTAAATAAAATCCAGTGCAACCAATTGCCTTCAAAAGTCACCTAATTAGTAAATAGAGTCCACTTGTGTGTAATCTAATCTCAGTATAAATACAGCTGTTCTGTGAAGGCCTCAGAGGTTTGTTAGAGAACATTAGTGAACAAACAGCATCACGATGCCCAAGGAACACACCAGACAGGTCATGGATAAAGTTGTGGAGAAGTTTAAAGCAGGGTTAGGTTATAAAAAAATATCCCAAGCTTTGAACATCTCACGGAGCACTGTTCAATCCATCATCCGAAAATGGAAAGAGTATGGCACAACTGCAAACCTACCAAGACATGGCCGTCCACCTAAACTGACAGGCCGGGGAAGGAGAGCATTGATCAGAGAAGCAGCCAAGAGGCCCATGGTAACTCTGGAGGAGCTGCAGAGATCCACAGCTCAGGTGGGAGAATCTGTCCACAGGACAACTATTAGTCGTGCACTCCACAAATCGGGCCTTTATGGAAGAGTGGCAAGAAGAAAGCCATTGTTGAAAAAAAGCCATAAGAAGTCCCGTTTGCAGCTTGCCACAAGCCATGTGGGGGACACAGCAAACATGTGGAGGAAGGTGCTCTGGTCAGATGAGACCAAAATTGAAGTTTTTGGCCTAAATGCAAAACGCTATGTGTGGCGGAAAACTAACACTGCACATCACCCTGAACACACCATCCCCACTGTGAAACATGGTGGTGGCAGCATCATGCACTTGGCAGATGCAGTATAATGTGGGTAAATGTGAGGTTATCCATTTTGGTGGCAAAAACAGGAAAGCAGACTATTATCTAAATGGTGGCCGACTAGGAAAAGGGGAGATGCAGCGAGACCTGGGTGTCATGGTACACCAGTCATTGAAAGTGGGCATGCAGGTGCAGCAGGCAGTGAAGAAAGCGAATGGTATGTTAGCTTTCATAGAAAAAGGATTTGAGTATAGGAGCAGGGATGTTCTACTGCAGTTGTACAGGGTCTTGGTGAGACCACACCTGGAGTATTGCGTACAGTTTTGGTCTCCAAATCTGAGGAAGGACATTATTGCCATAGAGGGAGTGCAGAGAAGGTTCACCAGACTGATTCCTGGGATGTCAGGACTGTCTTATGAAGAAAGACTGGATAGACTTGGTTTATACTCTCTAGAATTTAGGAGATTGAGAGGGGATCTTATAGAAACTTACAAAATTCTTAAGGGGCTGGACAGGCTAGATGCAGGAAGATTGCTCCCGATGTTGGGGAAGTCCAGGACAAGGGGTCACAGCTTAAGGATAAGGGGGAAATCCTTTAAAACCGAGATGAGAAGAACTTTTTTCACACAGAGAGTGGTGAATCTCTGGAACTCCCTGCCACAGAGGGTAGTCGAGGCCAGTTCATTGGCTATATTTAAGAGGGAGTTAGATGTGGCCCTTGTGGCTAAGGGGATCAGAGGGTATGGAGAGAAGGCAGGTACGGGATACTGAGTTGGATGATCAGCCATGATCATATTGAATGGCGGTGCAGGCTCGAAGGGCCGAATGGCCTACTCCTGCACCTAATTTCTATGTTTCTATGTTTCTATGCTGTGGGGATGCTTTACTTCAGCAGGGACAGGGAAGCTGGTCAGAGTTGATGGGAAGATGGATGGAGCCAAATACAGGGCAATCTTGGAAGAAAACCTGTTAGAGTCGGCAAAAGACTTGAGACTGGGGTGGAGGTTCACCTTCCAGCAGGACAACAACCCTAAACACAGCCAGAGCTACAATGGAATGGTTTAGATCAAAGCATATTCATGTGTTAGAATGGCCCAGTCAAAGTCCAGACCTAAATCCAATTGAGAATCTCTGGCAAGACTTGAAAATTGCTGTTCACAGACGCTCTCCATCCAATCTGACTGAGCTTGAGCTATTTTGCAAAGAAGAATGGGCAAAAATTTCAGTCTCTAGATGTGCAAAGCTGGTAGAGACATACCCCAAAAGACTTGCAGCTGTAATTGCAGCGAAAGGTGGTTCTACAAAGTATTGACTCAGGGGGGCTGAATACATTTGCACGCCACACTTTTCAGTTTTTTATTTGTAAAAAAATTTGAAAACCATGTATCATTTTCCTTCCACTTCACAATTATGCACCACTTTGTGTTGGTCTATCACATAAAATCCCAATAAAATACATTTACGTTTGTGGTTGTAACATGACAAAATGTGGAAAAGTTCAAGGGGTATAAAAACTTTTGCAAGCCACTGTACCTCCTCTGGCAGCTCGTTCCATACACCCACCTGTGTGAAAATGTTGGCCCTCAGGTTTCTACAAAATCTTGCCAATCCTGCCGTAAACCTCCGGTTTATGATTTCCCTACCCTGGGTGAAATAATCTGTGCATGGGTCTATCATTTCATTACTTTGTTATCCAGTATCCTTTTGGATTTGCTTTATATCAGAATCCATTTTGTGTCTGGGTCTAACGTATTAATTATTTTGATATCCAATATACTTTTGGATTTGCTAAATATCGGAAGCCATTTGAGAATAATGTTGCTTCATAAAGAATAACTTAAATATATTTGCTACCATGCAACAGAAATCTGGAGCTACGAAGGATTTTCTTCACTGTTGAATCCTCAGAGGGCTTTTGTAAGAGAAATGTGGTTTTTCGTATTGAAAGATTACCGTGGCCTTTAAATAATGAATGATCATGAGTTTACAAACAAACGTAGAATGTAGAACATGGAACAGCACAGAACAGACCTTTCAGCCCACAATGTCTGTGCCGAACATGATGCCAGGTTAAACTAATCTCCTCCGCCTGCACTTGATCCACATCCCTCCATCCCACATTTAAAAGTTAATTTTGATAATTAATAATCCTTAATGCCTTTGCTTAGTTTATTATTGTCCCATGTACCAAGGTACAGTGAAAAGCTTTTAGTTGTGTGATAACCAGACAGCAGAAAGACTCTACATGATTTCAAATTTTCCACAGTGCACAGCGACAGGATAATGGGAATAACTACCTGCGTTTAGGTACCAGTCGGTCATGTTATGTTGATTGTTCCAAACCTCAGTGCCCACGGCACTCACGAAGGCCATCACCACGAGAATGCTGAAGAGAATGAGAATCTGCATGTTTGTAACCCTTTCAACATTGGATCTCTTCAGTGGGGCCTTCGTTGAATTCTGCATATTAAGAAATGACACACAATAATCATTTATCCATTATCAAACTCTAACATACATTTTGGAATTCAGTATCCACAAATGACACATTCAAAAAAATAATGTTGGTCATATTTTTTTGTAGAAGTGTTATTTAATCCCAAATCATGTCACATCGAATGAGTGAGTCTAAGAAACCAGATTTATTCCAGTTTCAGTCCGGCTATGAGCTGGGCTGACGGGCCCGTTTCCTCTCTGGCTCTAAAACTTACAGTAAAAGTTTAGTTTAGTTTAGAGATACAGCATGGAAATAGGCCCTTCAGCTGGCCAAGTGTCCCCCGACTATTGATCACCCGATCACACTAGTTCTATATAATCCCAGTTTTGCATCCTACACACTGGGGGCAATGTTCCAAAGCCAATTAACCTAAATACGGTAGGATATACTGTTATAGTACATAGTCAGAAGTGTGTTATATACAACGTACATGAACAAGGGCCTCATATCTGAGGAAAGACGTGCTGGCGTTAAAGAGGTTCCAGAGGAGATTTATGAGAATGATCCCAGGGATGATTGGATAAAGGCATCAGGAGTGTTTTAGACATGTCTGGGCATGTCCTCACTGGAGTTTAGAAGAATGGGAGGGGGATCTCATTGAAACCTACCAAATAAACACTTAAACAGAGCGGATGTGGAGAGGATGTTTCCAGTAGTGGGTGAGTCTTGGACAAAGGGACGTACCTTCAGAAAGGAGATGATTATTTAGCCAGAGGGTGGTGAATCTGTGGAATTCATTGTCACGGACGGCGATGAAGGCCAAGACATTGGGTATTTTTAAAGCAGAGATTGATAGGTTCTTGATTACCAAGGGTGTCAAAGGTTACGGGAAGAAAGCAGAAGAATGGGGTTGAGGGGGAAAAATTAATCAGGCATGACTCGATGGGTCAAATAGCCTAATTCCACTCCTATGTCTTTATAGTCTTGGATATTATGACCAATAAACAATAATTTCCATTGTCAGATATGTATAAGGGCAACACGGTAGCGCAGCGGTACAGTTGCTGCCTTACAGCGGCAGAGACGCGGGTTCGATCCTGACTATGGATGCTGTCTGTACAGAATTTGTACGTTCCCCTCAAGACCTGCGTGGGTTTCCTCCCACACCCCAAAGTACAGGTTTTGTAGGCTAATTGGCTTAGGTAAAATTGTAAATTGTCCCTAGTATGTGTGGGGTAGTGTTAGTGTATGGGGATCGTTGGTCGGCATGGACTCGGTGGGCCGAAGGGCCTGTTTCTGCGCCTTATCTGTAAACTAAGCCAAACAATGCAATTGGGCAATCATTAAAGACAAGCACATTGGATAGACAGCAACCTGCACCAGTTTCGTGTCATGCCCAGTATACACCACGAGTCCAATGATCCATTGAGTGTTCCTCAGTTGTGCACCTCGAAGTAACATCTGGTCAGGCCCAACAGCAGTAGGGCTGCAGGAACACAACATTAACATCATTATAACCTCACATTTAAACTGGAGGAACAAAGAACTGAAGATAGACACAAAAAGCTGGAGTAACTCAGCGGGACAGGCAGCATCACTGGAGAGAAGGAATGGGTGACATTTAGGGTCGTGACCCATCTGCAGATGCTGGATCATACATAAAACGACACAGCATGCTGGAGTAAAGCAGTGAGTCAGGCAGCATCTCTGGAGAACATCGAGCACGGTGGCACAGCGGTAGAATTGCTACCTTACAGCACCCGGATTACAGCATCGATCCTGACTACAAGTGCTGTATGTATAGAGTATGTACGTTCTCCCTGTGAATGCGTGGGTTTTCTCTGGGTCCTCGGATTTCCTCCCACACCAAAGATGTACAGATTTGTATGTTAATGTGGCTTTGATAAAAATTGTAAACAGTGTCCATCGTGTAGGGTAGTGCTGGTGAACGGGGAGTCGCTGGTCGGCGTGGACTCAGTCTGCCAAAGGGCCTAGTTCCACACTGCATCTCCAAACTAAAAAAAATCTGTATCTTTAATCATACCTTACTGGACTTTATCTTGAATTAAACATTATTCACTTTATCATGCACCTGTACATGGTGGATGACTCGATTGTAATCACTTACAGTCTTTCTTGACTGGTTAGCGCACAGCAAAAGTTTTTCATTGTACATCGGTACACAATACATTAAACATTTCAATAGAGCTGTTCACTTATTGGGGGAACATGAGGTAACAATATAATGTGCGTTGATGTAGAAATCCTTGTGGCCAAGTCTAAAGTAACTTCTACCTAATCCTTTCAACCATCCTCCAGCTGACCTTCCACAATGGAATCAATAGTGCTTCATGAAGAATAAGGACCAAAAGAAAGATTTTAAAAAATATTACAATACCGATGGTCACCAATCCGGAGATTGCCGGTAAAGTCATACAGGTACCGATTCGGTACATCACATTCCAAATTCCCAGTAATCTTCATTAAATCTGCAGAGGATTGCATATTTGCTGTCAATGGCAAACCCTAACAGGAAAGGATAATTAGGATTTAGACAATATCATAAAAAAAAAATCCACAAGCCCTAAAATTATTTATCACAGCCTTAATCACCCAAACTAACGAGACAGAGAAAGGCCCTTCCTTGATCCAAAATGGCGGCCAACCGAGGCGACTTTCTGTGTGCTAGTCACAGACGTGGATCTGCAATCACGCATTACAGTTGCTCCACTCTTTTATATCTCTACTCCGCAGTAAACGTTATTCATGATATTCCCTTCATCATGTCTCTGTACTGTGGATGGCTCGATTGTAATCATATATCATAGTCTTTCCACTGACTAGTTAGCATGCAACAAACGCTTTTCAATGTACCTCCGCACACATGTAAATAAGCTAAACTCAAACTCAAAAGGCCAACATAATTCAGCAACTATAATTAATTGTATTATGTTAGAATGAATTGCTGGAGTCAAAGCCCCAAACGTCAGAGGTTCAGGCACCTTGCGTTTTAGATGTGCTTGACAACTGCATTAGACGAGTGCAGCGATAGAGTTGCTGCTTTACAGTGACTGAGACTTGGGTCCATCCTGACTACAGGTGCTGTCTGTACAGTTTCTACGTTCTCTCTGAGACCACGTGGGTTTCCTCTGAGTGCTCTAGTTTCCTCCCACACTCCAATTGGCTTTGGTAAAAATCGTAAATTGTCTCTAGTGGGTAGGATAGTGCTAGTGCATGGGGAGATCGCTGGTCGACACGGACTTGATGGGCCGAATGGCCTGTTTCCGCGCTGTATCTCTAACGGTCTCCACACTATCACAGAAATTACATTCTCTCAAACGTTCAACCCCAACCAACTCCTCCTCTGAACTTAAAACATGATAGATTTTTAACATGCACATTCTGATTTCAGGTTACTGCCGCAAAAAACGTTCTTTTCTCTCGCCACAGATACTACCCGATTTGCTGAGTATTTCTCGCACTTTTTTATTTAATCGAATATCCACATGTCAAAAGGATACAAAGTGCTGGAGTAATTCAGCGAGTCAGGCAGCATCTCAGGAGAACATGGATAGATGACAATTTGGTGGGGACTCTTCTTCAGACTGATTCCCACAAGGTTGGGATTCATTTGTAAATCTTACATATTATTCTATGCAATGTATTAAAGAGAAGACGAACTACACTCCATTTCCATTCTTGCATTGCAAAAACAAACCTTCATTGTACGGGTCCACCACCGATTTTCTGGCAACTCTTGGCCCGGCCCCTCCTTTAATCCAGACAAAGCTACAAGAGCGCACTTGACATCCCCCCCTCCCCCCCCCAGAAGCCCCCCCAAAAATGTGGCGCTGGGTGAGGCAGCTGATCTCGACCTCATCGGGATTTCTGCAGCCAGATCTCCAATCGGCAGGTCGAATTTGCCTCCTGAGGCCGGGTCTCTGGAACTCCAGCCTGGCCGGAGCTGGCAGATCCATTCCCATCGCCGACTTTGTGGACCGGTATCATGGACCCTCGGTGTCCTGGGCGGACCGTTCGGCTCCTCACGGTGGCCGTGACCTCTGTTGTTCCGACAAAACAGATCATTCAGAAAAGCTCTGGAGCCAAGACTGTTGGAAAATCAGTGGTGGACCTGTATTTGAGATTGCTAATCAAAAACTCTACGCCCATTATATAAATGCGCTGAAACATTTCAGAAAATTGGTTCCACAATCAAACTCCTTTTACCTGTCTTATTTTGAGATTTGTTTCTCCGTCCAGATTGGATGTTTCAATGTAACACATTGCCTGTGGCTCACTGGGAAATAGAAAGAACGAGACAGCAATTAGCTAAATGACATCTCGCAAAAATACTGCAAATATTCTTTAGAGTCTTTGCATGAAAACACAGAATATTAGGAAGATTACAGTTGATCTAGTCCATGATGGCTGCTATAATTCCCCTAATTCTCAGATTCACTACTACTCTTGGAAACATTAACAACCATTTTCCTTTAATCTAAAAAACGCATCAAATGCTGGAGTAACTCAGCGGGCCACGCAGCATCTCTGGAGAAAAGGAATAGGCGACGTTTCGGGTTGAGACCCTTCGTCAGAGTGAGAAAGCTACAGAGAGCGCTACACGTCACTTTTATCCACACACAGCACCAGAGACTGGGTTCGATCCTGACTACGGGTGCTGTCTAGAACTAGGGGACATAGTTGCAGAATAAGGGGGGGCTCTTTTAAAACTGAGATGAGGAAGAACTTCTTCACCCAGAGGGTGGTTAATTTATGGAATTCACTGCCCCAGGGAGCAGTGGAAGCAGAAACGTTAAATATATTTAAGTCTAAAATAGATGTTTTTTTAGCTGCCAAGGGGATAAGGGGCTACGGGGATAGGGCAGGGATATGGACCTAGGTATGGTTAGTATAGTAAGACCTGAGTGATCTCCTGGACAAGTGTCGATCGCCTGGATTGGGGTCGGAGAGGAATTTCCCGGATTTTTTTCCCGAATTGGACCTGGGTTTTTATCCGGTTTTTTGCCTCCCCCAGGAGATCACGAGGTTCTTGGGGTGGAGAGGGGTGATAGCGGTATAAAGGGGAGGGTAGTGTCTTGTGTTCTGTGTCTTGTGTCTACTGTTTGTGGGTAAGTGTGTCTGTTTAGTGTTCAGCCATGAGCGAATGGCGGTGCGGGCTCGACGGACCTGGTGGTCTACTCTCGCACCTACTTTCTATGTTTCTATGTCTGTATGGAGTTTGTACGTTCTCCCTGTGACCATGTGGGTTTTCTCCGGCTGTTCCGGTTTCTACCCACACTCAAAGACGCACAGGTTTGTAGATTGATTGGCTTCGGCAAAATTGTAAATTGTCCCCAGTGTGTAGGATAGTGTGAGTGTACGGGGTGATCGCTGTACGGCGTGCACCAGATGGGCCAAAGGACCCGTTTCCTTGCTGTATCTCGTTAAAGACTCGACAAGTTTCCTTTAATCTAATACTATTTTAATCTCAATAGGACACAAAGTGCTGGAGTAACTCAGCTAATCAGGCAGCATTTATGGGGAACATGGATGGGTGACAATTCGGGTTGGATAACTCCGCTATCCCTAAGAGCTCTATCTAACTCTCTCTTGAAAGCATCCAGAGAACCAGCCTCCACCACCCTCTGAGGCAGAGAATTCCACAAACTCACAACTCTTTGTGTGAAAAGTTTTTCCTCCTCTCCGTTCTAAATGGCTTACCACTTATTCTTAAACTATGGCCCCTGGTTCTGGACTCCCCCAACATTGGGAACATATTTCCTGCCTCTAGCATGTCCAAACCCTTAATAATCTTATATGTTTCAATAAGATTCCCTCTCATCCTTCTAAATTCCAGAGTAAACAAGCCCAGCCGCTCCAATCTATCAACATGTGATAATCCCGCCATCCCGGGAATTAACCTCGTGAACCTGCGCTGCACTCCCTCAATAGCAAAAATGTCCTTTCTCAAGTTTGGAGACCAAAACTGCAAACAATACTCCAGGTGTGGTCTCACTATGGCCCTGAACAACTGCAGGAGGGCCTCTTTGCTCCTATTCTCAACTCCTCTTGTTACGAAAACCAACATGCCATTCGCTTTCTTCACTGCCTGCTGAATAAGAGGTGAGGCGGAACAAAGCGTGGTAGGTGAAAGGTGGACAACGGTGAGGGCTTATTTTGATAGGCAGAAGGGTGGAACAAAAGCCAGGTATAAGAGCAGAAGGTGCAAAATTGGTTTAAGGAGTTGCGGATTGTGAAGCTAGAGGGAAGAAAGTAGCGTGGAGGGGGGTGTCTGAAGTCCACACTATCCAAAGTAGAATCTGACCCGAAACGTCACCTGTCCATTCTCTCCACAGAATCTGCCTGACCTGCGGAGTTCCTCCAGCACGTTGTGTTTTGATGTATGTTGCTGTTTCAGCCGGACTAGATCGTTTTTTCGTCTCTGCACATTAGGTGGCGCTAGTCCTCAGCTAACAAGCATATTCAATCAAAGGGCGGCTGGCAGAGCTGCTGCCTCACAGCGCAAGACATCCGGGTTCAATCCCGACTATGACTGCTGTCTGTATGCAGTTTGTTCGTTTCCCTGCGACTACATGGATTTTCTCCAGGTGCCCTAGTTTCCTCCCACACTCAAAAGATGTACAGGTTTGGAGGTTATCTGGCTCTGGTTAAGTTGTGAAATAGTCTCTGGTGTGTGTGGGTTAGTGTACGGGGTGACTGCTGGTCAGTGAGGACTCGGTGAGCCAAAGAGAGCCGAAACATGCCCTATCTGTAAAGGCGAAAGGCCGAGCAGTCTGAAGAAGGGTCCTGACCCGAAATGTTGCCTCTCCATGTGCTCCAGAGATGCTGCCAGACACACTGAGTTACTTCATCACCTTGAATCTTTCTTTGTGTCTCCAACTTATTTAAATTGCTATATTTCCCTTTGCAGGTCTGAGAGTCTGTGCAATCTATTTTAATTGTTATTATCTAGAAATATTTGACTCAACATTTTGCACCAGTATTGGATGACAGAGGTACGCATTTTTCCTTAAAGTTCATCCCGGACACTGGTACACCTCAAACTGATGGGCATGAGAGCTAGTAAAATAAAATCACAATATCTTCTGGATAAATTCAAACCCAGTGTTCGACTGTGATTCAAAGATATTTTCGTACTTCTTAAGAAGGTTAATTTAATTTAAAAGATACAACTTTGCTTTCAATAGACAATAGACATCCGAGGACATACACACCATTGAGGATAAATGGGGATACTGTGAATAGGGTGAGCTGTTTTAAATACCTGGGAGTCCACATCTCTGAGGATATGACATGGACATCACACGCCGCAGCACTCGTGAGTAAGGCAAGGCAGTGCCTTTACCACCTCAGGCAATTGAGGAAATTCAGAGTGTCCTCGAGGATCCTCCAGTGCTTCTACTCAGCGGCTGTGGAAAGCATCTTGTCCGGAAATATTACCATCTAGTTTGGGAATTGCTCTGCCCAGGACAAGAAGACTCTGCAGAGAGTAGTGCGTTCGGCCGAACGCACTATGGGAACTTCACTCGCCCCCCTGCAGGAACTATACATCAGGAGGTGCAACTCCAGAGCTAATAAAATCATGGGAGACCCCTTCCACCCCTGCAACGGACTGTTCCAGCTGCTACGGTCAGGCAAACGCCTCCGTTGCCATGCGGTGAGAACGGAGAGGTTGAGAAGGACTTTCTTCCCAGAGGCCATTAGGACTGTAAACTCCTATCTCACCAGGGACTAACTTTACTGTACCATTCTACTGGTTTTTTTTTTTAAAGTGCTGTTTTTTTCCCTTTTTCCTTCCGCCCACAATATTTAATATGTAAAATAATATGTGATTCTGTTCCATTCTGTTTGTAGTTTGTTTGGTTGTTTGTTTGTTTGTCTTTTTGCACAAAGTCCGCGAGCATTGTCACTTTTCATTTCACTGCACATCTCGTATGTGTATGTGACGAATAAACTTGACTTGACTTGACTTGACAATAGACAATAGACAATAGGTGCAGGAGGAGGCCATTTGGCCCTTCGAGCCAGCACCACCATTCAATGTGATCATGGCTGATCATCCCCATTATTTCCTAATATTGTTTTAGACTTTTGAGCTTAAAGATACAGCGTAGAACAAGCCCTTCAGCCCATCGATTCCACACCGACCATCAATCACTTGTTCACTCTCGTTCCATGCTAACCCACTTTCGTGACACACAAGGGACAATCTACAGAAGCCAATTAAACTACAAACCAGCATGTCTTTGGGACGTGGGAAGAAACCGGAGCTCCCGGAGGAAACCCACGCGGCCACAGGAGGAACATGCAAACTCCATAAAAGCAGCACCCGAGGTCAGGTCTGAGACAGCAACTCTACCGGAAGAAATTCAGAGCTGCCATATAAAAAAAAAATCCAGGTTCAATTAAAATACCCTAAACTATTATGGCTGTCTACAGATGCTGGTTTATACTGAAGATAGACACAAACTGCTGGAGTAACTTAGCAGGTCAGGCAACATCTCTGGAGAACATGGACCCTGAAAAAGGGTTCCAACTCAAAACTTCACCCATCCTTTTACTCCAGAGATGCTGGCCGACCCGCTGAGTTACTCCAGCACTTTGTATCTATGTGGGTCTAATTGTTGCTCGAGAAACCTACATTCAGAACAATCTATAAAGTAACCTCAGAAATTCCACAACCTGGTGGTGATTATGAAGAGATCAGCTGGGAGACGTTGACTATTGGTGACCTTCACAAAATCCCCCACCGTAACCTGCAAAAAGATAGAACAAGTTGTCACTTAAAGGAAGCAGCCGGCAACAGAAAACAGTACATAGAAACATAGAAAATAGGTGCAGGAGCAGGCCATTTAGCCCTTCGAGCCTGCACCGCCATTCATTGTGATCATGGCTGATCATCCACAATCAGTAACCTGTGCCTGCCTTCTCCCCATATCCCTTGATTCCGCTAGCACGTAGAGCTCTATCTGACTCTTTTAAATTAATCCCGTGAATTGGCCTCTATTGCCTTCTCTGGGTGAAAACGCTTTTTCTCATCAGTCTTAAATGGCCTCCTCTTTATTCTTAGACTGTGGCCCCTGGTTCTGGACTCCCCCAACATTGGGAACATTTTTCCTGCATCTAGCTTGCCCAGTCCTTTTATAATGTTATATGTTTTTGCAAGAACACTTCTCATCCTTCTAAATTCCAGTGAATACAAGCCCAGTCTTTTCAATCTTTCCTCATAGGACAGTCCCACCATCCTGGGAATTAACCTCGTGACCCTACGATGCACTGCTTCAATAGCATGGATGTCCTTCCTCAAATTAGGAGACCAAAACTGCACATAATACTCCAAATGTGGTCTCACCAGGGCCCTGTACAACTGCAGAAGGATCTCTTTGCTCCTATACTCAAATCCTCTCGTTATAAAGGCCAACATGCCATTAGCGGGGACCCTATGCGCAGGGATTCTCCCCCTCTACATTGGGGACCTGGGGTGATTGGGTATTGCACCGAGGTGTTCCCTGCAACCTGTTTCTCTCGCAGTTCACAGACTCGCCAGCCGCCTGCCACTTTTGCGGGCTGGAAGAGTGTGTGTACCACGTGTACATGGAGTGCGTGAGGCTGCAGCTACTATTTGAATACCTAAAGGGGCTGCTCTTTGCTTTCTGGCTGCATTTTTCACCCACCATCCTCATCTTTGGACACCCTGTGCGTAGGGGAGAGGGTAGGTCTGAAGATGTCCTGGTTGGGTTGCTCCTGAGCCTGGCCAAGCTGGCCATCCGCGAGTTAAGGCGCCAGGCGGTGGAGGGCTCTACCCGAGCCGGCTGCTGCCCCTTTTCCGGGGATACGTCCGTGCCCGGGTGCGGTTAGAAAGGGAATACGCCCTGTCCACGGGCATCCTGAGGGAGTTCCGGGACCACTGGGCTCCGCAGGGTGTTGAATGTATCCTCAATAAGGATTGTATCATAATTGGTTATTATGGATATATGTTTGTATTGTATTATGGTGGTGGGTTCTGGCTTGTTTTATTGTAGTGTAATTATTATTTTTTAATAATTGAATAAATGTTTTGATAAAAAAAACAAAAACAAAAAAACATGCCATTAGCTTTCTTCACTGCCTGCTGTACCTGCATGTTTACTTCCAGTGACTGGTGTACAAGGACACCCAGGTCTCATTGCACTTCCCTTTTACCTAATCTGACACCATTGAGATAATAATCTGCCTCCTTGTTCTTGCTGCCAAAGTGGATAACCTCATTATACTGCATCTCATGCCTCATTATACTGCATCTGCCATGCATCTGCCCACTCACTCAACGTCCAAGTCACCCTGCAACCTCCTAGCATCCTCTTTGCAGTTCACACTGGCAGACTCATTCAAATTTCTTGGCACTCACATAAGCAATAACCTCAAATGGAAAATCAATTCAAATCACATCTACAAAAAAGCCAACCAAAGACTCTTCTTCCTCCGCCAGCTCAAGAAGTTTAGAGTGAGGAAACACCTCCTAATCCGATTCTACACAGCCATCATCCAATGCATGCTCACTTCATCAATTACAGTCTGGTTCAGCAGTTTAGACACTCACTCCCGTAATAAATTACAGCGCATAGTTAACAAAGTATCCAAAATCATCAGCACTCCCCTTCCATCAATAGAATCACTCCATCACAAACGGTCCGTGTCAAGGGTGAAGAAAATCATCTCTGATCCCTCCCACCCAGCTCACCACATCTTCCACCTGCTGCCATCAGGAAGGCGCTACAGCTCACTGCCCGCCAAGACATCTCGATTTAAAAACAGTTTTTACCCACACGCAATCCGAATTCTGAACACACTATGACAACATCACATATCCTCCCCATGCATGTACTGTATATTGTATGATGTTGTGTTTTATGTTATGTTTGACGGGAATCAGCCTACCTTGTAACACCCTGTACTGAACCTGAATTCCACCAGCTTGACTGTGTGGTCATTAAATAATCAATCAAATCAAATTAATATATATTGTAAATAGTTGCGGCCGCAGCACCGAGCCTTGCGGCACTCCACTCGCCACTGCCTGCCAACAAATTATCTATCCATGTCAATACTCTACCCCCATTACCATGTACTCTAATTTTGTGCCATTAGATTTATGAAGGGGAAATCCTGCTTGACTAATCTTCTGGAATTTTTTGAGGATGTAACAAGTAAAATGGATGAAGGATAGCCAGTGGATGTAGTGTATCTAGACTTTCAGAAGGCCTTTGATAAGGTCCCACACAAGAGATTAGTGTGGGACCATATGGACCTGCAAGCTAAATAACTGTTTTGTGAAAAAAAACAGTTATCAAAACTTAGATGTCGTTCTTGCGACCGCTAAATTGATGACCCCGACCTGTCTAGCCGTCGTTAGACAAATAGATCATGCAGGAAGACAACGTTCCCGCAAAATCGGCCGGCACGCGGCAGGGCTCACCGGGCTTCAAATTGCCATCGTTTCGGCCCGATCAACCTCAGGTGTGGTTTGCCGACGTTGAGGCACAGTTTCATCTGCACCGCATAATTGCGGATGATACGATGTACTTCCATGTGGTGGGAGCTTTGCCACAGGACTGTGCCTCAAGGTTGTTGCCTTACATCAGAGACCCGCCGACGATTGCCAAGTACGAGGGGCTGAAGGCCCTGCTGCTCCACACTTTCGGTCTTAGTCGCAGAGACAGGGCGGCAAAGATATTGCACATGGACAGCATCGGTGATTGACGGCCATCCACCATCATGGCGAAGATGTTAGCCCTGATGGACGGGCACCACGTCTGCTCTTCGAACAGGCGTTCCTGGAGCAGATGCCCGACGAAGTCCAACTGATGCTCGCCGGAGCTGACTTCAGCGTCCCCCAGGACCTCGCGGAGAGAGCCGACAAATTGTGGGCACACAGACGGCGGGACGTTTGTGTCTTCACCCGCACCCCTGTCACGGCGCGGGTGCAACCGAGACGACAGCGGGAGGAAGAAGAAGCCCAGCCCAGCGCCGAAGAGGAATCACCGCTTCCAGTGGTCTACAGCAGATGTCGCTGGTGTTACTACCATCAGCGCTACGGCCCCGAAGCCTGAAGATGCCGGTGCCCCTGCTCGTTTCAGGGAAATGCCACGGCCGGTCGTCCATAGAGGCGAACGTGAATGGCCCAAACGATGCCTCTCGCCATTCCGGCCACCGTTTCCTGGTGGACTCCGGTGCCATCGCCAGCATCCTGCCGCCAAGCGCCCGAGATACTCGCGTCGGTAAGGTAGGACCCGTCCTCTCAGCTGTTAACGGGAGCGACATTCGCACTTATGGTACGTGGACCCTGGACTTAAATTTCGACTCCCGCCCGTACAGATGGAAATTCACCATTGCTGACGTCGCCCAACCGATCCTGGGGGCCAACAACTCGACGCGGTAGCTGAGATCTAGCAACCTTTCGCAGCCCTGCTTGCCGATTTCCCAGGGTTGCTCACGCCCCGGTTCGACGGGGCGTGAGCCCCGTCATGGCGTGGCCCACCACATTCCCACCGAGGGCCCACCGGTTCACGCCCGCGTGCGCCGCCTCCCGCCCGATAAACTGTGCATCGCACGAGACGAGTTCCAGTTTATGGAGGACATGGGGATTGTCCGGCAGTCGGATAGCCCGTGGGCTTTCCTGCTTCTATGGTACCCAAAGCGTCCGGGGGTTGGAGACCTTGTGGTGATAACAGGCGTTTTAACGCCGTAACCATGGCAGATCAGTATCCAGTCCCGAACATCCAAGATTACTCGGCTCATCTGTAGGGCGCAACCTTTTTCTCAAAGGTCGACCTCATTCGCGGGTATAATCAAATTCCGGTCCATCCCGACGACGTCTCTAAGACGGCCACCATCACCCCTTTCAGCCTTTTCGAATGGCTAAGAATGCCTTTTGGCCTGAAGAACGCTGCTCAGGCGTTCCAAAGGCTAATGGATCAGGTCAAGCGGGGTTTGCCGTTTATATTCATCTACCTCGATGATATCCTGGTGGCCAGTAGCTCATAGGCAGAGCACGTTAGGCACCTCCGCCTGCTTTTCGAACGGCTGCGCAAACACGGGTTGGTAATCAACCCTGCGAAGTGCCAGTTCGAATTGCGCTCCATTTCCTTTTTGGGTCACAGCACTACCTCCCACGGCGCACAGCCACTGCCCGAGAAGGTCGATGCGCTCCGTCGCATCCCAAGGCCTTTATCCATTAAGGGCCTACAGGAGTTTATCAGAATGGTCAATTTCTACCAGCTTTTCGTCCCGTCAGCAGCCATCATCATGCGGCTGTTGTTCCAGGGTCTGGCCGGAAAGCCTAAGGACCTGGTCTGGTCAAAAGGAAGCCGAGACGGTTTTCAAGGGGACTAAGACAGCATTGGCCAACGCCACTATGCTACTTCACCCTAGAGCGTCAGCCCTAACGGCCCTCGCAGTGGACGCTTCCGACGTCGCGGAACAACGAGCCGCTGGGTGCCGCTGGCATTTTTCAGCAGGCAGCTGCGAGCCCCCGAAGTTAAGAACAGCGCTTTCGATCAGGAGCTACTCGCGCTCTACCTAGCATAGAAACATAGAAACATAGAAATTAGGTGCAGGAGTAGGCCATTCGGCCCTTCGAGCCTGCACCGCCATTCAATATGATCATGGCTGATCATCCAACTCAGCGATCCGCCATTTCCGTTATTTCCTGGAGGGGCGCGCTTTCACTGCATTCACGGACCACAAGCCACTCACGTTCGCTTTGACAAAGGTGTCCGACCCCTGGTCCGCCAGGCAGCAGAGGCACCTCGCCTACATATCCGAATTCACATCTGATATTCGGCATGTGGCTGGGAAGCTGAACGTCGTGGCTGACGCGCTGTCCCGTTCGGCAGCCCCAGAAGTTTCCGCTTTAAGCCTAGATGTGGATTATGAGGAGCTGGCCGCTGCCCAACAGGTAGACGTTGGCATGGAGGTTTACCGCAATGCTGAATCGGGCCTTAAGTTGGCCAAGGTGCCCGGTGGCGCCACCGGTGTGCTGGTTCTTTACGATGTCTCCACGGGTAAAGCCCGTCCCATTGTCCCGGTTGCCTGGAGGCGTCGGATTTTCGACACCATCCACAGCCTAGTGCACCCGTCCATTCGCGCCACATCTGCCCTGGTTGCGGCCAAGTTCGTCTGGCATGGGTTGAGGAAGCAGGTCGAGTCGGCGTTGAAGGCTCGGCTCACCGGTCCGGATTGGGTCGACCAGTTGCCTTGGGTTCTCCTAGGCATCAGAACCACGCCTAAGGAGGACCTCAACGCCTCCTCAGCTGAGCTGGTTTACGGTTCGGTTTTGCGGGTGCCCGGGGATTTTCTACCCGTCCCCCGAGATCAGGAGATCCCGGCTTCGGCGGTGTTAGCTGACCTTCGCGAGCGAGCGCGTGCTTTGGTCCCGGTTCCCACTTCTCGACACGGATCATCTGCGGTGCATGTACCCACTATGTTACGGGATTGTGCTTATGTTTTCCTTCGTAGGGATGCTCACCGCTCGCCGTTACAGCGGGTGTACGAAGGTCCGTACAGGGTGTTAAGGACTGGTACCTCAACGTTTACGTTGGACATGGGTGGCAAGGAGGAGTTCGTCTCCGTGAGCCGCCTTAAGCCAGCACACGTCGACGAGGATAACCCGGTGGCGGTGGCCACTCCGAGGCATAGAAGACGTCCACCGGCCGTTTTGCCGCACTCTGCACCTGAACGCCCGTCCTCGTTCGCGTTCGTCGCGTCCCTCCGGTTGTTTTGCCGGTCCCTACTGTTACGCTCGCCTCGCGACCTCGGACTACGCGTTCCGGTCGAACCGTCCGTTTACCCGTGCGTTTCCGTACCGCGGATTCTGGGGGGGGGCCATGTAGCGGCGCCTGCTGGCGCACGCAGGTATCGAACCTGGCGTTCAGAAGCCACGGTCACGTGACTCGGGAGGGGCCGCATATTTTTGCGCAGTTTCGCTTTCGCTTGGCAGTTGAGTGCTGACCACCGTTGTGGCCAGACGTGTTGTAAGGACCTGCAAGCTAAATAGATGTTTTGTGAATAAAACCAGTTATCAAAACTTAGTTGTCATTCTAGCGACCGCCAAAATGGTATCTATGCCAAAATGGTACACGGTAGCGCTAAATTTTTGCAGAACCTTACTCAGCTGCTTCCCGTTGTCGATCTTGTTGTTTCCTTCAGATTTGATGTTATATTTTACAATAAATTTTATATTTTTAAACTTAAAAACTCAAGATTTTGAATTGATTTGATTTGACCTTACCCGCCTTTGTCCCGTTTGCATTCCTATAGAATTTGATCTTATATTTCACAAGAAATTTTACATTTTTAAACTTAAATTGTCAAGATTTGAGAAAAGAAAATCACTTTGCAGCTATATCTTCAGCTATGATATCACAATGGTACATTGTTACAAGTCCTGCCAGGCTGCCAGCACTAGAAACTGAAATTGCAAGCATGGAGGAAGGCTGCATTTAAAAAATATATATTTTTACACAGTCACAGTACATTTAAATAAGGCGAACTGAACAGCCCCTGCGCAGTTGAGGGCTATGGGTGAGTGGTGGAAGCTTGCGTTGGGGGAACGGGTTACGTTGGGGAAACGGGTGAGTGGTGTGCAATATTGACTTGGGGAATGGGTTGCATTGGGGGACCAGGCCTCCCGTCGGGGAAACGGGTGAGTGGTGGAATATTGCCTTGGGGAACGGGTTGTGTTGGGGGACCAGGCCTCCCGTGGGGGTTATGGGTGAGTGGTGCAAGTTGGTCTAGTATTTACTATTAAAAGTCTTGTCTTGTTTCTATCTATATGTGTGTGAGTGTGAGTGTGTGTGAGTGTGAGTGTGAGTGTGAGTGTGAGTGTGTGTGTGTGTGTGTGTGTGTGTGTGTGTGTGTGTGTGTGTGTGTGTGTGTGTGTGTGTGTGTGTCTGTCTGTGATTGAGATTGTATCTACGCCAAAACGGTACACGGTAGCGCTAAAATTTTTGCACACTTACTCAGCTTTTTCCCTAGGTCGATCTTGTCAAGTTTCCTTCAGATGTGATGTTATATTTCACAAGTTATTGATATTTTACAAGTTTAAAAAAAGGCAACTTTGAGAATAATAACTTTGACTCTGCTCTGGCAGTTGCAGCTATGATGTCACAATGGGATCTCACAGTCCCCCGACATTTGCAACAATGTTGCCATCATGGAACACTTAGTCATGGTCCGGGCAGCACAGGAGGGGGAGGGGCCAAGGGAAGTGAAGTGGAATTGCAGTTGGAAGTGCTGGGGGAGGCAGGGGAAGTGCAATTGGAATTTTTTTTAAAGTCCAGTGCTGGGGGAGGCAGGGGAGTGGCGGAATCTTACGTTGAGGAATGGGTTGTGTTGGGGAACCAGGCCTCCCATCGACGCTATGCATGAGTGGTGGAATATTGCGTTGGGGGAACGGGTTACGTTGGGGGAACGGGTGAGTGGTGGAAACGGGTTGTGTTGGGGGAACGGGTGAGTGATGAATTCTTACATTGGGGGAACAGGTCCCACTTGGTCTAGTAATACATAAAAGTTGTGCAGTAATTCCATAATTAATTGATTAACTATACACTAAAAGTTGAAAGACTCATGGCCATAAGTGTTTTGTCAGCCAACCATCTGCCCGTCGTTAAATGCTGGATGAATGAATTACCATTTATATTTTAGTTTTAGAGATACAGGCCCTTCAGCCCACCGAGTCCATGCTGATCATCGATCACCCTTTCACACTAATTCTATGTTATCCCACTTTCTCATCCACTACCTACATGCCAGGGGCAATTCAGAGAGAGCCAAGGAACCCACAAACCCTTATGTCTTTGGGATGTGGGAGGAAAATGGAGCACCCGGAGGAAAACCGCGTAGTCACAGGGAGAATGGCAAACTCCGCACAGACAGCACCAGAGGTCATTATCAAACCCAGGTCTCAGATGCCGTGAGGCAGCGGCTCTACCAGCTGCGCCACTGTGCCGCTCGTATCTGTCTAAAAATCATATCTTTGTTGAGTATTTTAGAAAAATCTTTAGTTAAAAAAACGTATTTATGAAAATACTTCTAATAAATGACCATATAATAATAATAGACATACAATGTTGATGAAGGCTGACTGTATACTGTTCAACTGTTACATTTGACCAAATTCTGGTAAAACTTTGTCCAATATGAAACAAGTTTGATTATCGAAGTGGGAAAACAAGTTATACACGACTGATTTGTAATTGTGCAGTATTCTGATTTGTTTGTTAGTGTTTTTCCACCAAGTCTAAAGCGATCAGATAAATTCTGGTAAAATTTCTACAAAGTGGAACAAGTTAGATTACACAGATGGATAAGAACAGCCAATCTGGCAATTAAATTAATGGCCCCGTCTCACGGTGCGAGTCCACCCACGAGTGATCCCGAGGTTAAAACAAATCAAACTCGTGGTAATCACGTAGAATTAACGTAGCGGGAACGTCGGAACTCGTAACGCTAACGGCAGGTTCTCGGGAAACTTGTTAACTCGTGAAAATCTTTCAACATGATGAAAGATTTCCACGAGTCAAATTTACTCCTGAAGTAAAAATTTAAAACTTTTAAACTCATTGTAAGAACGTAGTAGCCCGTGAGTTTACCGTAGTGACTCGTGAGTCTACCGTGGGCACTCTTTAACTCAGTGGGACAGGCAGCATCTCTGGAAAGAAGGAATGGGTGATGGGATGACGTTTCCAAAATTCTGCTGCGTCTTTGTGTTACTCCAGCACTGTGTGTTCACTTTTTGTCAACCAGCATCTGCCCTTTCTTGTGTATGACATTATTTGTATCCGTGGCAGTTGATTGTCGCTCCCTTCAGTTTCCCAGGGGGTCGGGACGGGACTGGAGTTGGGGGGGAAAGGTGGGAGGGGGGAAGAACAAATATATGAAACACCAAAAACGGACAGCAGAGATGTCTTTGCTATACCGCTACAATAATCGGACTACGGTCATGTGAAACGACTCGTGTACATTTAATATACTGACGATGTCTGGCAGTGAATCTCACTCTCTCAAATCCGTAGAGAGACACGAAAAGCTGGAGTAACTCAGCGGGTCAGACAGCATCTCTGGAGAAATGGACTAGGCGACTACAGACTGCAGTCTGAAGAAGGGTCTCGACCCGAAATCTCGCCCATTCCTTTTCTCCAGAGATGCTGCCTGTCCCGCTGAGTTACCCCAGCTTTTTGAGCCTATCTTCGGTTTAAACCAGCATATGCAGTTCCTTCCTGCACCTCTCAAATCTGTGTCATTATTCAGTACTCCAATTTTTGTTTTATTTTACTAATTCTGGATAATATCGCCCCGTTCGTTGGTCGTACGCCTCTACCCCACCCCTGGTGCTTTAAGTGCATTTGTTTTTTCTTTGACCCCCGGGAGGGAAAAAAATCAAATCCAGGAGTTCATCTGGAGCAGTTCTCGGATATAACAGCGAATGAAGAGAGATTGGCGGGTTATTTAGAAATTAATCCATAAAGAGAACGTAACTCGTTGGATAAATGAGATTGTCACTAGGCAGCATCTCCCCTCCCCCCCACTCCCCCCCCCCCCGGCCCGCCCCGACCCCCTGGGAAACTGAAGAGAGCGACAATCATCTGCCACGGATACAAATAATGTCATACACAAGAAAGGGCAGATGCTGGTTGACAAAAAGTGAACACACAGTGCTGGAGTAACACAAAGACGCAGCAGAATTTTGGAAACGTCATCCCGTCACCCATTCCTTCTCGCCAGAGATGCTGCCTGTCCCGCTGAGTTAAAAAGTGCCCACGGTAGACTCACGAGTCACTACGGTAAATACGGGCTACTACGTTCTTACAACGAGTTTAAACACCTAACACCTCCAAGACCAAGGAGCTGATTATTGACTTCAGGAGGTCCCATAATGGAGAATACGCCCCAATCTCCATTTACGGGGAAAGTGTGGAGAGAGTGTCCAGCTTTAAGTTTCTGGGCACTCACATTTCAGAGGACCTCACATGGTCCACCAACACCGCTGCGCTGGTCAAGAAGGCACAGCAACGACTGTTCTTCCTGTGGACATTAAAAAAGACTGGTCTGCCCCAACAGCTGCTGACAACCTTCTACCGCTGCACCACAGAGAGCATATTAACGTATGGCATCTCTGTGTGGTATCTCAGCTGCACGGAGGCGGAGAGGAGAGCTCTTCAGCGCATCGTCCACAGAGCGCAGAGGATTATTGGGACACAGCTACCAGCCTTGGAGGGCATCTACCACACACGGTGCCTCAGGAAGGCCGTCAGCATCCATAAAGACTCCTCACACCCTTGTAATGGACTGTTCTAACTACTTCCCTCCGGCAGACGTTACAAGGCCTTCTACGCCCGAACCTCCAGACTCAGAAACAGCTTTATTCCCAGAGCTATAGCGGCTCTGAACCGGCCCTGCTGAGTGCCCCCCATCCCCCCTGGACTGTCTCCCTCGGATGGTCACGTCACACAGCTTATTTATTTATTTTACTTTTGTTTTACATCGGTTGGAAGCTGCATACTAAATCTCGTTGCACTGATGTGCAATGACAATAAAATATATTATTATTATTATTATTAATAGTTTAAAATTTTTACTTCAAGAGTAAATTTGACTCGTGGAAATCTTTCATCATGTTGAAAGATTTTCACGAGTTAACAAGTTTCCCAAGTACCTGCCGTTAGCGTTACGAGTTCCGACGTTCCCGCTACGTTAATTCTACGTGATTACCACGAGTTTGATTTGTTTTAAACTCGGGATCACTCGTGGGTGGACTCGCACCGTGAGACAGGGGTTTAAGTATTACAAAGTTTTGAAAATTCTATTATAATGTTCAGTGTCAAATGAACAAACACATCATTATCTAAAAGACCCACCTTTTCCTCAACAACTCAAGTCAATGTGTTAAATATTGGTGGGAATAAGAGAAAAACCATTGAATAGTCTGCATTAGTTTTGAGATTATTTAATTGCCATCTTTGAAATATCTTAAATGAATGAATGAATGAAAACTTTATTGTCATTCAGATATACACCTAGACACAGTGCACCTTGAACGAAATTTCGTTGCATTTGACTCTCCAATCAGGTAAATAGTAAAAGTAAAAGTGCTAGGTGCGTCCATAAAAATGCCTCATGTGCATGGTTCTGTAAAATAAATATATATAAAAAGTTTTTTTTTAAAAAGTGTCGATATTTTAAAAGTTCTAGCCTCGGTTTTGTTGATTGTTCAGTAAGTAAAATTATTAAAACATGCTTAATTTCTGTAACAAACGTAAATAATATTTTGCACATATCTGAATCACATACCTCTTGCCAAATCAGGGTCTCCCATTTTCCATCTTGTAAAACTGAAAAAAGAAAATCTTTGGAATAATCTGAAGAAAATCTAGAACGATACTTTCAGCCCAATACAGGTAAACATTCACATTTCACAACAATACTTGCAAAATCCTATAAGATGGCGATCCAACAAAACTATATTCCAAAAATGAAATGCAATAAAGGATTTACATGAGGACTTTAGAAATATCTTTTCACTGTCAAAGCTGCAAATTGATCTTCATTAGGAGACTACAGTGCTGCAACGTTAGAGTTGCTGCCCTACAGCGGCAGAGACCTGGGTTCGATCTTGACTATGGGTGCTGTCTGTACGGAGTTTTTACATTCTCCCTGTGACCTTGTGGGTTTTGTCCAGGTGCTCCGGTTTCCTCCCACATTTTAAAGATGTGCAGGTTTGTAAGTTAATTGGCTTCAGTAAAATTGTAAATTGTGCCAAGTGTGCAGGATAGTGCTAGTGTACGAGTGATCAGTGGTCGGCGCAGACTCAGTGGGCCGAAGGGCCCGTTTCCACGCAATATCTCTAAAATCTAAAGTCTAAACGTGGTTTTAGCTGACTGTCAAGTCAGAGAGAGAGGAATGGCTGGACGCTAATACTTCATCAAGATTATTTGTCTCCAGTCTGCTTTCCATCATTAGTGGTCAAGATTGTCTGTCCATTTAAAAAGATATTAATAGCTTACGACATGCATTGATTTTAAATCGTTAGTTTAATTACTCTGCATGCAAGTACAACAAGAAGGGCACCTGTGGAACAACTAGGAATACCCTACGTTTATTAGAGTCAGTGTCAAACAACCCCCCTGGTCGAACCTGTCCATGCCGACCAACATGTCCGATCTCCACTAATCCCACCTGCCCATGTTTGGCCCATGTCCCTTTAAACCTTTCCAACTCATGTATCTGTCCAAATGTCTTTCAAACGTTATTATCTACCTCAACTACCTCCTCTGGCAGCACGTTCCATATACCCACCACATCTGTGCAGTAAACATTGCCCCTCAGGTTCCTATTAAATCGTTCTTCTCTCATCTTAAACCCATCTCCCCTGAATCTTAATTCCCCTATTCTGGGTAAAACACTCTGTGTATTTATCCTGTGTATTCCCCTTGTGATTTTACACACCTCTAAGATCACCCGTCAGCCTCCTGCACTCCAAGGAATAATGTCCTAGCCTGACCAACCTCTCCCTCTAGGTCATGCCCTCGAGTCCTGGCAACAAACTCGTAAAAATTATTTTAAATACAAAATATTTGTTAATGTTTTTCCACGAAGTCTAAAGTGATCAGGTTAAATTCTGGTAAAATTTCTCTAAAATGAAACAAGTTAGATTACACAAGTGGAAAAATAAGTGATACATAAAATGCTGGAGAACATTTAGTGGGTCAGGTAGCATCGCTGGAGAACAGAGGTAGGTGATGTTTCTGGTCAGGACCCTTCTACAGACACTTGAATTTCAGACATTTACAGTATGTTGGACGTGGCTCAGTGTCCCGAGTTTGAGATGTGGTGTGAGCAGAAATACTCTTTTTTTTCTCCAGAGATGCTGCCTAACCCGCTGAGTTACTCCAGCACTTTGTGTCCATCTTTGGTACAAACCAGCATCTGCAGTTCCTTGTTATAACAAGTAATACACTACTGATTTGTAGCATTAATCTGATTTCATTTTTAATTTAAAAAAGATACTCGGCCTGGCAATTAGATTGAGTATTACAAATCTTTGGAAAACTAGGTTGACAGCCCATTGTAATTTCCAGAGCACACATGAACTTTAAGTGTTACAAGTTAAAAATAAATGTTACAAGTCAGTACAGGAGGAATTAATTCTTTACTTTCCTAGTATTGTTATTGCAGATGATTCTGGAATGATGTGTCAACTAGTTCAGTCAATGATACGGTTATCTCAAAATCACAATCTGATTTTAATACTATTTACAGGAAGATATCATGCACCAATGGCTGTACTGGATAGCACGCAACAAAAAGCTTTTCACTGTACCTCAGTACACGTGGCAATAATAAATGAAACTAATTAAAATTGATTGAAACTGACATCGGTCATCTTCATGATCTAAGTTTTCTATGGGAATTGCAACATTAGCCTTACAATAAAATGTTAAGAAAAATTGTATTCCTCAAGCATTCTGATTCCAATGTTTAAGAAGGAACTGCAGATGCTGGAAAATCGAAGGTAGACAAAAATGCTGGAGAAACTCAGCGGGTGAGGCATGGAGCAAAGGAAATAGGCAACGTTACTCTCCTCCGCCTAGCGGATGTGGTCCTTCCCCTTAATAACTTTTCGTTTGACTCCTCCCATTTCCTCCAAATACAAGGAGTAGCTATGGGCATGCGCATGGGCCCCAGCTATGCCTGCTTCTTTGTTGGGTACGTCGAACAATCCTTGTTCGAGGCGTACCGTGGCCCTATCCCCAAACTACCTCCACTACATCGACGACTGCATTGGTGCTACCTACTGCACCCACACATAACTCACTGACTTCATCCATTTCACCACTTACTTCAATCCGGCACTCAAATACACCTGGTCCATTTCCGACATTTCCCTACCATTTCTTGACCTCACTATCTCCATCGCAGGTGACAGACTACTGACCAACATCCACTATAAATCCATTGACTCCCATGACTATCTGGACTACACTTCTTCCCACCCTGCTTCCTGTAAGGACTCCATCCCCTACTCCCAATTCCTCCGTCTACGCCGCATCTGCACCCAGGATGAGGTGTTCCACACCAGGGCATCGGAGATGTCCTTATTCTTCAGGGAACGGGGGTTCCCCTCTTCTACTATCGATGAGGCTCTCACCAGGGTCTCTTCTATACCCCGTGATTCTGCTTTCACTCCCCATCCCCCCACTCGTAACAAGGGCAGAGTCCCCCTTGTCCTCATCTTCCACCCTACCAGCCGTCACATGCAACAAATAATCCTCCGACATTTTCGCCACCTCCAACGTGATCCCACCACTTGCCACATCTTCCCATCTCCTCCCCTGTCTGCTTTCCGCAGAGACCGCTCCCTCCGGAACTCCCTGGTCAATTCGTCCCTTTTCACCCGTACCGCCCCCTCTCCGGGCACTTTCCCTTGCAACCGCAAGAAATGCTACACTTGTCGCTTTACCTCCCCCCTTGACTCCATTCAAGGACCCAAGCAGTCTTTCCAGGTGCGGCAGAGCTTCACCTGCACCTCCTTCAACCTCATCTATTGCATCCGCTGTTCTAAGTGTCAGCTGCTCTACATCGGTGAGACCAAGCGTAGGCTTGGCGATCGCTTTGCCCAACACCTCCGCTCGGTTCGCAATAACCAACCTGATCTCCCGGTGGCTCAGCACTTCAACTCCCCCTCCCATTCCGAATCCGACCTTTCTGTCCTGGGCCTCCTCCATGGCCATCAGTCTGAAAAAGGGTTTTTACCCAAAACGTTGCCTATTTCCTTCGTTCCATAGATGCTGCCTCACCCGCTGAGTTTCTCCAGCATTGTCTACATTGTCAACATTTTGATTCCAATGTTTGATTTCTCAAGCACTCACCTTTAATCTTCCTCTTGTTGACATTATTATCAGCTTTATGTCTTTTCTGCAACAGAGCAAACAGAATTCAGTGCTTCAAAGGTAATATAATTAATTACAACCCAAGATTATTTTGAGATGAAAGACAAGAATGAATGATGCATCACTAGTTTTGTGTAATAAGAACAGAAAATGCCGAAAACTTTCAGGAGGTCAAACGCCACGTGTGAAAAGAGAAATAAAGTTAACAATTCAGGTTGATGAAAATGAAAGAAAACAAGTTAGTTCCAAGTTGCAGAGACGATGGTGCAGCGGGTAGTGCTGCTGTCTCACGGTGCCAGAGACCTGGGTTCAATCCTGGCTTCTGGTGTTGTCTGTATGGAGTTTGCATGTTCTCTACCAAACTAAAAACTAAAATCTGAACCATTTTGACAGGCCAACATGCTCCCCTACACTGTTAATTCCAGGCCAACAAGACAGCATAATAAAATCTGTACAACCTGCTGAATGTTTACTGAACACATGAGAACAAGTTTTATTTTATTACCCCACAACTGGAAGTTCCCAGCCAATTTTCCCAACCATCTACAGAATAACAACCATTGCAATAAGTCACACAATGAGAGATTGCCATGTTACACAAAATGTTTTTATATTTTTGGAAATCATTTGGGACGGTACAGTGTGGCATAGGTAGTGTTGCTGCCTTACAGCGCCAGAGACTCGGGTACGCTCCTGATATTTTCCCTGTGACCGCGTGGGTTTTCTCAGGGTGCTCTGGTTTCTCCCCACATTACAAAGGCGTGGAGGTTTGTGGGTTAATTAGCTTCAATAAAAAGTGTAAATTTGTTCCTATCCAGGTATCTGCCCAAGTGTCTTTCAAATGTTGATATAGTACCTGCCTCAACTACCTCTTCTGGCAGCTCATTCCATACACCCACCTGTGTGGAAAACGTTGCCCCTCACCTGCCTAATTAATCTTTCCCTCTCACGTTAAATCTATTCGGTGCTGGCTCGAAGGGCCAAATGGCCTACACTTGCACCTATTGTCTAAACCCATGTCCTCTGGTTCTTGATTTCCCTATTCTGGGTGAAAGACATGCATTTACCCCATCGATTCCCCTCGTAAACCTGTCCCACCTCACCTCTAAACCTTTCCTATTAATGTGCCAAATATTTTTTTAATGCTGTTATTGTACCTGCCACATCTACCTTCTCTGGCAGCTCGTTCCATATACCCACCACCCTTTGTGTCCCTCAGGTTCCTATTAAACCTTTCCCCTCTCACCTTAAACCTATGTCTTCTGCTTCTTGATTCCCCTACCGTAAATAAAGCACTCTGTGCATTAACTCTATCTATTCCCTTCATGATTTTATGCACCTCTACATGTGCAGGTGGGACCAGCGTAGATAGGGCATCTTGGTCTGCATGGGCAAGTTGGTCCGAAGGGCATGTTTCATTCTGCATGGCTCCAAGTCACTGATCTGAAATGTTATCTTTGATATTTCCCCAAAGCACGATCATCGATACCCAAGTATTCCCAGCATTTGATTCTAATTTATGTTTTGCTTTTGGAATGAATATGCTTCAATGTTTGCCATTGCTTCGTTGGAATTCAAATATTCTTACATTCCTCATGAGAGGAATAGATTGGGTGGAAGCACAGAATCTCTTGCCAAGAGTAGGGGAATCGAGCGCCAGAGGACATGGGTTTAAGGTGAGGGGGAAAGATTTAATAGGAACCTGAAGGGTAACCTTTTCCATATAAAGGGTGGTGGGTGTATTGAACAAACTGCTGGAGGAGGTAATTGAGGTAGGTACCAACGCAACGTTTAAGATTTAATTAAACAGGTACATGGATAGGATAGGTTTACAGGGATAGGACAGGTTTACATGGATAAGACAGGTTTACAGGGATAGGATAGGTTTACAGGGATATGAGACTACTGTAGATGGGACATGTTGGCTGGTGTGGACAAGTTGGACCGACAAGCCTGTTTCTACGCTATATGTCTCTAGAGGAATACCAATATCATAATTCTATTATAGAGATCAAATGTGAGTATACAATTAGGTGGAGGCAATTATACAGAATGTTAATGGATATTACCACTACTTATAATGCAATCCAATTTTTGCATGCACACTAATGTGAGATGGTTTACAATTCAATTTGGAACTGGAGTTTTATTTATACTTTAATGGCTTTCCAAACCCATCAATCTTGTTTGGGTTCCAGATGCAGCTTGCTTTCAGGCATTTTGTTTTTTGAGAGATGGCTGCTTCATCTCTGACCATTTTAAACAGAACAAAGAAATAAGAAATGTAAATTTACCATTTATCTCCAAAATAAATACATTTTCCTCAGTTACATGTCTGTAGCTGTGAATGATTTGTAAGGGTGTCAGAGGTTATGTAGAGAAAGCAGGAGAATGCGGTTGAGAGGGAAAGATAGATCAGCCATGGTTCAGTGGTGGAGTAGGCTCGATGGGCCAAACTCGATGAGCTCCTATGACTTATGAAATCAATCTAATGAATGCACAAATCTATAACAACACAGATGAAATCTGCCATTAATTGTGCTCAAGCAGTGTCAATATGGGCTTAAAAAAATGTTTGTTCAATAAACTCAGCCAGATTGAGAGGTATTTTTATAATTATGATTATCTTATGTATTGACATGGATAGAAAATCGGTTGGCAGACAGGAAACAAAGAACAGGGATTAACGGGTCCCTTTCAGAATGGCAGGCAGTGACTAGTGGGTTGCCGCAAGACTCGGTGCTGGGACTGCAGCAATTTATAGGTATGTTAAAATACTTACCTTCAGCGGTGCTGCAGTTCTGCCGCTGGCCATGTGAGCGTCTTTGGCGCCTTTGAGGGAGGAGGCGGGAATAAAATGCCGTTTTCCCCTGCCTGTCCGAGATATATTTTTTCGGGCTGCTAGCTGATGCTGAAAAATTGTTCCGACTTGCGTTCTCAGAAGTTTTTTAAATGGGATTATGGTCCCATATGAACCGTCAGTGTTTTTCGTGCCAATATGGGGTTCAAATTCACCGCAAACCGCAACGTTCCAATCGATCGCCTTCCACAAAAACCCACTCGCAAGATGATTAAAATGGCCATTAATTTACGGGAATTAAACATTAAATTCCTTCCATTTGGCCTATAAATTCATAACAACGAGATTTAAAAATCATGTTATATTGTGAATTCTTGTGTGAATGTTATTTGGGCACTTAGGCTATTTAAAAATGTTAATCTTTTCTTAAGAAATGGATAGATGTTTAGATCTAGTAATTGAATTTTGTAATTAACTACAATTAGATAACTAACTAATTATATGCTTTAATTTCAGGTCATCCAAGTAAGATTGTTTCATATTTGTTTCAGAATGTTTCAATCTATAATAACTGAAGATTTCTTTCAGTTCTCGTAATTTTTAAGAAAGTTATGGGCTTTTGACTGTCCTCGATCACAGCTTTTGTGTTAAGTCAATGGAAAAGCAATAGGGAACAAGATGCTAATTTCCGAGTATGAAAATGGCCATAACTTTTTTAATACTGAAGATATGAAAGTGAATTAGGTGTCAAATTAAACTTTTTATGCTTTATCTGATGGGATAAATTGCAGACTTGATTTTTAAAATCTCAAAATGTTGTAACATTGCTACAATTTACAATATACATTAATTATTTAGATGAAGGAACTAAAAGTAACATTAGCAAATTTGCAGATGACACTAAGCTGGGTGGCAGTGTGAACTGTGAATAGGACGCTATGATTATGCAGACAGACTTGGACAGGTTGGCTGAGTGGGCAGATGCATGGCAGATGCAGTATAATGTGGATAAATGTGAGGTTATCCACTTTGGAGGCAAGAACGGGAAGGCAGATTATTATCTGAATGGTGTCAGGTTAGGAAAAGGGGAAGTACAGCTCGACCTGGGTGTCCTAGTTCATCAGTCACTGAAAGTAAGCATATAGGTACAACAGGCAGTGAAGAAAGCTAATGGCATGTTGGCCTTCATAAAGAGAGGAGTTGAGTATAGGAGCAAAGAGGTCCTTCTGCAGTTGTACAGGGCCCTGGTGAGACACAGCTGGAATATTGTGTGCAGTTTTGGTCCCCTAATTTGAGGAATGACATTCTTGCTATTGAGGGAGTGCAGCGTAGGTTCAGGAGGTTAATTCCCGGAATGGCGGGACTGACATGATGAATGAATGGGCTTGCATACTCTGGAATTTAGACGGATGAGAGGGGATCTTATGGAAATATATAAAATTATTAAGGGATTGGACACGCTAGATGCAGGAAACATGTTCCCAATGTTGGGGGAGTCCAGAACCAGGGGCCATAGTTTAAGAATAAGGGGTAGGCCATTTAGAACTGAGATGAGAAAAAACATTTCCACACAGAGAGTTGTGAATTTGTGGAATTCTCTGCCTCAGAAGGCAGTGGAGGCCAATTCACTGGATGCATTCAAAAGAGAGTTAGATAGAGCTCTAAGAGCTAACAGAATCAAGGGATATGGGGTGAAGGCAGGAACGGGGTACAGATTGTGGATGATCAGCCATGATCACATTGCATGACAGTGCTGGCTCGAAGGGCCGATTGGCCTATACCTGCACCAAGTGTCTATGTACAGTATATCTATATGTATCTTTCATGGTAATAAGATAACTGCTTTCACTGAATATGGTTAGAACCAGATAAGAAGATATTTACACGAGATCAAATAGTAGAGGGTATAGATTTGAAGGAGATTATTTTCTCTGCAGTGTGAGTGGTTGAGGGAAGACCTGATAGAAGTTTATAAAATTATGGGAGGCATAGATTGGGTAGACAGTCAGAATTTTTTTCACCTAGAAAAATGTCAAAGACTAGAGGAAAGAACTTTTAGGTGAGAGGGGCAAAATTGAAAAGGTGATGTGCAGGGCAAGTTTATTACACGGAGGGTGGAGGGTGGTGGGTGTCTGGTACGCGCTTTGTGTGGTGCGCCACGGGTTGTGGTGTTGGCAGATACAATACTGGTGTTTAAAGAGGTCTTTAGATAGGCACGTGTATATGCAGGATAGGAGGGATACGGATTATTTGCAGGCAGAGAGGCAGTTTAATTTTTGCATCATGTGGACCCAAGGACCAGTTCTTGTTCTGTACTGTTATATGTTTTATATATCAGCGTTTGTCCACTATCCTCGACAATTAGAGACAAAGAGTTCATCAACACCAAGGCCTTTTGCAGTCTTTATTTAAAATCATTAACTCTATGTTCAACATCCATTTTGGCTTTTGGTAAAATCCATCGCTTACTTTGGTTTGACTGTCCCATCCGACCAGCGATCCCTGTACACTAGCACTATCCTACACAATTGGGACAATTTATTGAAGCCAATTAACCTACAAACCTTTACATCTTTTGGAGTGTGGGAGTAAACCAGAGCACCCGGAGAAAACCCTCGCAGTCACAGGGAGAACGTACAAACTCTGTATAGACACACCCAGACCCAGGATCGAATTTGGGTCCCTGGCGCCTTGAGGCAACAGCTCTACTGCTACGCCACTGTGCTGCCCTTGAAATTCATGAAGTAAATCATGCTAATTGCACTGTGTTTACAACTGAGGAAGCTTCATCAATTTCCATCACATTACCAGAAGCAGTTCTACATTTTTATGCAGTAACATAATTAAGTCAAGTAGATTCCAAACCACAAGTTAATGGATTCCTGAGCTCTCAAACAATGGAATTCCTCTCAGCATTCAAAAAAGGTCATCTGATAGTTATTAATACATCTTATATTAAGTGTGAAATGACTACAGTACTTACATAATCTTCAATGATTTCTTTGATGCCAGCAATTGAGAGAATGAAGATGAGTGGCATCAAAGTTGTATACCTCCCTGTAGGAGAGACATCGGGAATTTGCTGAAACAAAGAACACTTAGCTTTACCAAAAATACTTCAGAGGTAAATAATAACCAACATCAATGTAGTGTATAAAATCATGAGGGGAATTGATTGGGTGAATGCACAGAGTATTTTAGTCAGAGTAAGGGAAATCACAAACCAAAGGACATGGGGTTTAAAGTGAGAGGGGAAAAATATAGTTGGAACCTGAGGGGCAACTTTTTCCACACAGAGGGTGATGGGTAGATTGAACCAGCTATCAGAGGAGGTAATTGAGGCAGGTACTATATAACACCATTTCAAAAACCATTGGACAGGTACATGAATAGGAAAAGTTTAGAAGGATATGGGCCAAATCCAGGCAGTTGGGACTATTGTAGATGGGGCAATGGTCAGGATGGGCAGGTTGGGCCGAAGGGCCTGTTTCCAGCCAAACGGCGCTATAACAATGAGAATACAACTTAATACGTTGGTCTAAACCGTTCTTCTTGGCATCAGTATTTTGACCTTAGCTATTTCTAATCCATATCAATGACTTTGATAAGGAGACCAAGCATAGAGAATCCATATTTGCAAACAATATTAATAATGGCTGAATAAGCAGAGTGGAGCACATAAAATTGGACACTCAGATTCAATTATCAGGCAACTGAACCATCTTATCAACAACGAGGGAGCAGTCCAGAGCTACCAATTACCTCACCGGAGACCCTCGGACTATCTTTAATTGGACTTTGCTGGACTTTATTTGACACTAAACATTATTCCCTTCAGCCTGTATCTGTACACTGTGGACAGCTCGATTGTAATCATGTACAGTCTTTCCGCTGACTGGTTAGCGTGCAACAAAAGCTTTTCACTGTACTTCAGTACATGGGACGATAAACTAAACTAAATTAGAAAGAATACAACAGCTCCAGACTTCCATTTTCAATGATTTAATGGATAAATGAAGACATTGGCAACATCAGCTTAGAGAATATGCCTAGTTTTGGTAGCTTAAAGAGGGTGCTTTTAAGCTGGAAAGGAAGCAGACAAAATTCACATGGACATTTCCAGGAGTGGATGGCTCGATATATTGTACAAGGAGAGAATGGGACTAGGTTGGGATTGTTTTACCAGGAATGTGGGAGGCTGAGGGTGGCACAGTCAACCCACTGAGTCTGCACCGATCAGCGATCACCCAAACTCTAGTTCATACCTTCACACAAGGGCCAATTTACAGGAGCTACAGTAATTAACCTACAAACCTGCACATTTTTGGAGAGTGGGAGGAAACCACAGCACCCAGAGAAAACCCACGCAATCACAGGGAGAATGTACAAACTCCACAGACAGCACCCGTAGTCAGGATTGAATCCAGGTCAAACTTTTACCACACTCTGTATCAAACAATGTTTCCTTACTTTACTGCCAAGGGCCTAGCTCCAATTTTAATATTTTGCCAACCAACTCCAGACTTCCTAATAAGCAGCAATATTTTTTCTGCATCCACTCTACCAGTAAACCATAAACTTAAATAACTGTGATTGCCTTTTAAAGCAGGGAAGTGATCCCAAGTTTGCATTATCGATGGGAAATGCTCTCGTTACAATAAACTCTTTGAACTTGGGTCTCATTCTGGTAAATCTTCATCATACTACTCTCAAGGCTAAATATATCTTTGTCTGGCACGCAGAATTGATCTCAATCTTCAGTGTGATTGAGCGAGGACGAGTGGTTTTAAAAAAAACTGTAGGTGCTGGGAATATAATATAATACTGTAGTCAGTCAGCAACAAGAGAAAACAAAAAAGAAAAAGGGAAACAGATAACTGACTTTCAACTGAAACCACAACTCTAGGTTTTGGTTTATTATTGTCACGTGTACTTAGGTACAGTGAAAAGCTTTGTTTTGCATGCTATCCAACTAAAACAAGTAATACTGTACATGAACACAATCAAGTCAAACTCAAGTACAATAGGTGGAGCAAAGGGGAAGATAGAATGCAGAATATAGTTCTCAGCATTGTAGCGCATCAGTTCCAGAGACAATGTTTAATGTCCGTAATGGGGTAGAGATGAATCGGACAGTACCCATTCAAGATGCTGCCTGATTTGCTTTGTATTACCAACATTTTCTGTGTTTATGTTAGGACAAGCGACTTCTATCCTTGGCTAGGTCCTTAATGGATGACCACACTGGAAGATGTGGAGAAAGCCACAACGTGCTGGAGTAACTTAGGAGGTCAGGCAGCATCTCTGGAAAATACAGATAAGTGATGTTTCAGGACTGAGTCTGCAGAAGGGTTCCAATCTGAAACATCACCTACCCATGTTCTCCAGAGATGCTGCCTAACCCGCTGTGTTACTCCAGGACTTTGTGTGATTTTTTTTGTAAACCTGCATCTGCAATTCCTTGTTTTCAAGGATGACAGAGGACCCTTGGATGTTATCTAACCAGATGATTTTTCATGATGCTCAAGGAGTTTCTTGATCGCAATGTTTAAGAAGAAACTGCAGATGCTGGAAAATCGAAGGTAGACAAAAATGTTGGAGAAACTCAGCAGGTGAGGCAGCATCTATGGAGTGATGGAAATAGACAATGTTTCGGGTCGAAACCCTTCTTCAGACTCAGTCTGAAGAAGGGTTTCGGCCTGAAATTTGCCTATTTCCTTCGCTCCATAGATGCTGCCTCACCCGCTGAGTTTCTCCAGCATTTTTGTCTACCTTCTTGATCGCAATATCAGCTTTTATTTTCAGCTTAAGTAACTGAATTGACATTCTCTCTCAGCCGCAGGGGATTCAGACGCAAGAATCATTAGTCTCGGGCTCCAGCCACTGATTAAATACCAAAGAAATTATGATCTTAATATGTGATTCAAAGTTCCTTTTATTGAAAAAGGAGAATGAAAATTCAATTTGTGTGTATATGAGCACACTTAGTAATGCAGCAGCTAAGTTAAACTTAAATTTGATTCCTTCTTTGAAAACCCAATCTGCATCACATCAGTTTCCATGCAGATGGGATGTCTTGCCATTTGCCTCGTAATCCTTGGGCTTGGATTAGTTTAGTTTCGCTTAGAGATACAGCATGGAAACAGGCCCATCAGCCCACGCCGCCCACCGATCACCCAATCACACGAGTTCTATGTTATCCCACTTTCATAGTGATGAAGAGGAGGGTATGGTGATTGGGGCAAAGGTGGTAGTTAGTTGAGGGAAGAATCCTGAAGGGTTCCTAAGGTGATCTCTGTGGAGGCATCTGGGAATCAGGGAAACATTTGGAACATCGTGAGCAGTTTTGGGCCACATATCTCCATGTACTGGAAAAGTCTGAAGAACGGTCTCGACCCAAAACGTCGCCCATTCCTTCTCTCCAGAGATGCTGCCTGTTCCGCTGAGTTACTCCAGCATCTGGTGTCTACCTTCGAAGGATGTACTGGCTTTGGGGAGGGTCCAGAGGACGTTTAAGAGAATGGTCCCAGGGATGAATGGATTAAAGAAAGATGAGCATTTGATGGTTCTGTGCCTGCACTCGCTGGAGTTTAGCAGGATAAGGGGAGATCTCATTGAAATCGCTGGATAATGAAAGGCATGGATAGAGTAGATGTGGAAAGGATGTTTCCACTAGTGGGAGAGTCTAGGACCAGAGGGCACAGCTGCAAAAAAGAATGACGTCCCTTAAAATGGAGATGAGGAGGAGTTTCTTTAGCCGGAGGGTGGCAAATCTGTGGAATTCATTCATACAGACGGCAGTGGAGGACATGTCATTTTTTAAGGGGGAGATTGACATGGGTATTTTTTAAGGGGGAGATTGATAGGTTCTTGATTAGTAACTCCACATCTAGTCTCCATATGTTCATAGACACAAAGTGCTGGAGAGAAGGAATGGGCAACGTTTCAGGTCGAGACCCTTCTTCAGACTCTCCCATAGCTCCGGGCCTCACTCACCCAGACCTGCAATGGACCGCAACTGCACTTTATCAATATACCTCCTCTCTCCATATGTTCATGTCATTGGAGAAAAATAAAGCCATTCAGCCCATCGAGTCAACTCCGCCCTTCAGTCCTGGCTGCTCTATCTTTCCCTCTCAACCCCATTCTCCTGCCTTTTTCCCCATAATCCCTGACATCTTTACCAATCAAGAATCTGCGCCCCAGTGGAACCTACCCTATACAAAATATGTCCCAAATGCCACAATTGCCGGTATGAACCAAAATGACTGTGGGGCAGACCAACAAACCAAAATCCCACACAATAACCACAACAAGACAAACTAGTAGCCACATAATAATAACTATACCAATAAAATATTGTGTGGTATTATTATAAACCTTACAAAAATAAATGCAAGAAAGATTACATAATCAATGACAATGTTCAAAATAAACATGAATAGAAAATTACCACACGGCCATCATTTTATTAACATCACTTGTTTTAACGATTAATACTCAGTCAAGGCACCATGCGCAAGAAAATACTAGTAGAAGTGTCTTAAATTAAAATGGAATCCCACAGAAACATGACCAAGTTACACTTACTTGTAATAATGCTATAAAGAGAAAGAAAGCATTTGCAGCTCTTCGGATCTGTTCATACAGGAAGCGAGGCAGAAATGTTATCACGCTGTATTTTGCAGTGCTGTTAAAAATGAAAAACGGATAGTGTATTAAGAGAAAAAAACAAATCAATAAAAAAAAGACATGACATCCTAAAGCAACCTTGAAAGGAAACAATTCCACAACGAAAAATGTATTTCTTCCCAAGGACAAAGAATAATCAGCGTGGAAGCAGGGAACTGCAGATGCTGGCTTACAAAAAAAAAAGACACCAAGTACTGGAGTAAAAAAAGTCTGAGGTAGAGTCCCAACTGGGTCCCACCTCTTCATGTTCCCCAGAGATGCTGCCTGATATGCTGAGTTACTCCAGCACTTTGTGTCTTTTTAAAAAAAAGACTAGAAGTCGGTAACTGAAAGAGAAAATGTTAAAGATTTCAAGCATAATTCCTCATTAGAACAGATGATAACTCTGAAACAGGATTTTGACTGAACCATTCTGATCTTCTATTTCTTGGAGAAGATGCGAGAGGTTGGCAGCCCCGATGCCCCAGACTTAAAAACAACTACTTCCCCACGACTATCAAACTCCTGAATCAATCCTCTTTCACACTCCCTTCCTAGAAGTTGCCATGTACTCTTAGACTTCAACTCAGCCTCATTCATTTATTCCATTATCCTTCAGATTGCACCAGTTCTATTGTTTTGCACTCGTTGTACTTATCATTATCACGTGTACTGTTTACTCCATGAGTTCCATGTGAACAAGGAATTGCATCGTATCTTGGCATAAAGGGCAATAAGGTGAAGAGTTGCTACCTCACAGTGACAGAGACCCAGATTCAATCCTGCCTACAGGTGGTATATGTACAGAGTTTGTACTATGACCGCTCTCCATGTAGGTTTTCATGGGTGCTCTAGTTTCCAACCACACTCCAAAGGCGTATGTTAATTGGCTTCTGCAAATTGTACAATTGTAATGTGTAGGATAGTGCTAGTGTGCAGGATGATCGCTGGTCAGCATGGACTTGTTTGGCCAAAGGGCCTGTTTTTACACTGTATGTCTAAAGCCCAAAGTCACAATAAAGTAATCTGCTCTGTGGAAGCAGTATTCCGAATCCTGAGTTTCATAAATTACTACAGTAATGGGCCTGTCACACTTTTAAGCGACTCTTTAGGCGACTGCCAGGGACTAGTTTTAATGGAATTCACCTACGACACCTGGCGACAACCTACGACAGCACCTTCGACAACCTACGACAACCCCTACGTCAACCTACAACAGCAAAAATTGTCGCCACTGTCGCCGAAAAGTTTTCAACATGTTGAAAATGTTGCGGCAATTGCCTGTAGTCGCCCAAAAAATCACCTAAGCAGGCTCATAAGGATTTCATGGCGGGGTGATCACTGGTCAGCGCGGACGCAGTGGGCCGAAGGGCCTGTATCCGTGCTGTATCTCTAAAGTTTAGAGTATAAAATCAAAGGTTATGGGAAGAAGGGAGGGGAATGGGAGGGAAAAATAGATCAGCAATGATCGAATGGTGGAATAGGCGCAATGGGCCGAATGGCCTACTTCTGATCCTATATCTGATAGTCTTATGGAGATCACAGAACTAGGCAAAAATAAAAGATGCGGTCTGAATGGAGAATCTTTAAGAATCTTTTGCTGATCAGAGAGTTTACAAATTTCACTAGAAATAGTTTAACGTAGAGTGCTACTCAGCTCTTAACTACCTTCGGAGGAGTTTTGCTACTGCAAAGATTGCTCACAGCAAAGAAAGCTTCACTTTGAAGTCAGCAGTCTTAGAGTTTAGAAATACAGCATGGAAACAGGCCCTTCGGCCCACCTAGTCCATGCTGACTGTCGATCACCCGTTCACACTAGCTCAATGTTATCCCAATTTCCCACCCAATCCCTGCACACCAGAGGCATTTTACGTGCAATTTACTGAGGCCAAATAACCTACAAGTCATTGGGATGTGGGAGGAGACCGGACAACCCGGAGGAAACCCACCTGGTCACAGGAAGTACATGCAAACTCCATGCAGACAGCTCCCGAGGTCAGGATTGAACCCAGATCTCAGGCAGCAACTCTACCTGCTGTACCACAGTATGTTGCCCTTAGTAGCAGGTCAGTGGGAGAGTCCAATTTTCTCGGTTTTTTTCTCCTGAATATTCTTGATTTATTCAGTTCTCACTGCTCAATGAAGAATTCAATCAAATTTGACAACTGAGTTTGTTAACATTGGTTCTGTTGAATCATTGTAGTTTCTGCATTGTAGTTGCTATACTTAATTATTTTTTAAATCAAGCAGAATCTTTCTTTAAACTTTTCTCTCTTTGCAATCACTGGTTGATTTATGAATGTTATTCATCTCCCTGTAAAACAAGTTCCATATTTTATTTGGCATGATGATAATTAGATCCTTGGCACATGACAGCAGGCAATTGTAACATGATCAAATGTAATCAAACTTCACGCAGTGCCACATCATTGAATACATGAAATATTAAAGACAACAAAACAGCTGTCAGCTCTTCAGCTCAATGTGCTTAATTCTCAGCAAACCATCAGCTTTATTTCGTTGGCCACACAATTGTCTTAAATGCCTAGTTTTCAGACTTGGCCTTTCTACAACTAGAAAAGTTTACAAGTTCAGGTTCACAAGACACAGGAGCAGAAATTGGCTATTCCGTGGCTGATCTATCTTTTCCTCTAAACCCCCATTCTCCTGCCTTCCCCCTGTAACTTTTAGACTTTAGCCACCGAGTTGCCCAGCGATCACCTCATTCACTAACCTACACATACTCGGGCCAATTTTACAACTTACCAAAGAAAATGAACATACAAACCTGCATGTCTTTGTGGGAGGATACCGGAGCACCCGGAGATAACCAAAGCGATCACAGGGACAATGTACAAATTCTGTACAGACAGCACCCGTAGTCAGGATTGAACCCGGGTCTCTGGCACTGTAAGGCTTCAACTCTACTGCTGCGCCATTGTGCCGCCCCCTAAACTTGACTTGGTCTCCACTGCTGTCTGTGGCAATGAATTCCACAGATTCACCACCCTCTGGCTAAATAAATTTCTCCTCATCTCCTTTCTAAATGCACGTCCTATTCTGAGGCTTAGCCCGCTGGTCCTAAACTCTCCTAGTAATGGGAACAAAGGGGATTTGGAAAAGAATTGTGGAACAGATGCAGGCACAGCTAGCTGCCAGTAGTAAAGTCCTCCATGGATCTATCATCCAAAAGCAATAGGTTTTTGACATGTTCTAATGACCATTAACCCCAGATTCTCCTCAACCAACCTGGTCATTCTTTCTTCCCCCTGTTCCCGAATGGCAGAAGGTACAGAAGCCTGAAAGCACACAACACCAGACTCAGGAACAGCTTCCTCCCCTTATCAGTCTTCTGATGGTCCTTCCATAAGCTGGGGTACTGTCCAATTCACCTCAACACCATTGCGGACATTGGACTACGTCTATGGAACTGAAGCCATGATCATATTGAATGGCGGTGCAAGCTCAAAGGGCCGAATGGCCTACTCCTGCACCTATTTTCTATGATTTTATGTTTCTAAGCGCTGCAATACTGAGAACTATATTCTGTACTCTGTACCTTTCCCTTTGCTCCATCTATTGTACTTGAGTTTGGCTTGATTGTATATTTAGTTTTGGTTCAGTTCAGTTTAGTTTAGAGATACAGCGCAGAAACAGGCCCTTTAGCCCACCGAGTCCGCACCAACCAGCGATCCTGCACATTAACACTATCCTACACAGATAGGGACAATTTACACTTATACCAAGCCAATTAATCTGGAAACCTGGACGTCTTTGAAGTGTGGGAGGAAACCGAAGATCTTGGAGAAAACCCACAGGGTAACGGGGCAAACGTACAAACTCCCTACAGACAGCACCCGCAGTCAGAATAGAACCCGGGTCTCTGGCGTTGCAAGTGCTGCAAGGCAGCAACTCTACTGCTGCGCCACCGTGCTGCCCCATGATTGTATTTATGTGTAATATTATCTAATTTGTCTGGATAGCATACAAAGCCAAGGTTTTCATAGTATCTCAGTACACCTGACAATAATAAACATATGCACTGAAATTTGCCACTGCAACACTAGTCAAATAATCTGTCCTGGACAAGCATTGGGTAGACCAAAGAATTAGTGTTATGATTTCATGCCTCACCTTTCCCCGCCATCCGTCTGCCATCTCACCCCATTGAGCTCAGCGGAACTGTTCGCAACCTTGGTATCTACATGAATACCCAAGGAGGCTTCTAGTCCAGCCGCATCACAAGGTTTCAGTTTATTGTTGTCTCGTGTACAGTGAAAAGCATTGTTTGCTGTCTGTGGGGGCCAAATCATTGGGTATTTTTAAAGCAGAGATTGATAAGTCCTTGATTAGTAAGGTGTCAAGGGTTATGGGGAGAAGGCAGGAGAATGGAGTTGCGAGAGATACATGATTGAATGGCGGCATAGACTTGATGGGCCGAATGGCCTAATTCTGCTCCTATGACTTATGCTCTTGGTAACATGTTCAGTACAGACATTGTGGGCTGAAGGGCCCGTTCGTGTGCTGTACTGTTCAATGTTCTATGTTCTATCCCCATTTCATTAACTTTCATTTGGAAAGCAGTTGGAAATGTTTTTTTTCATTGTTTGATTTCCATCTAGTTTATTATTTATAATCTTGCCTTTTATCTATTCCGATATACTAGCTTTAGCACTGAAGGAAAACTAAATTGTTAGATTTTAAACATCCCTCAACTGACTTCAGCTGCCAAGACACTTTCCAGCACATCTATAAAAAATACCCAACTGAATCAGCATTTAGTCATAGTGGTTCACGAATGGGCTAAATTGTTAAATCAATCAATTTATCCACAAAACACAAAGAGCTGGAGGAATTCTGCAGGTCAGGCAAAATCTGTGGAGGGAATTGGCTGATGACGTTTCAGGTCAGGGGGAAATAAAAGGCAAAAGTAACACAGCGAGTGAGGCAGCATCGCTGGAGAACATGGAGCGGTGATGTTTCAGGTCAGGACCCTTCTTCAGATTACAGTCTCCGATCTATTTGGGCAGCACACAGTGGTGCAGCTGGTGGAGCTGCTGCCTCACAGCTCCAGAGTACTGTGTTCGACCCTGATCTTCAAGTTCAAGTGAGTTTGTCATGTGTCCCTGATAGGACAATGAAATTCTTGCTTTGCTTCAGCACAACAGAACATAGTAGGCATTGACTACAAAACACATCAGTGTGTCCATATACCATTATATAAATATATACACACATGAATAAATAAACTGATAAAGTGCAAATAACAGGTAATGGGCTATCAATGTTCAGAGTTTTGTCCAAGCCAAGTTTAATAGCCTGATGGCTGTGGGGAAGTAGCTATTCCTGAACCTGGTCGTTGCAGTCTTCAGGCTCCTGTACCTTCTACCTGAAGGTAGCAGGGAGATGAGTGTATAGCCAGGATGGTGCGGGTCCTTGATGATACTGCTAGCCTTTTTGAGGCAGCGACTGCGCTAGATCCCCTCGATGGAAGGGAGGTCAGAGCCGATGATGGACTGGGCATTGTTTACTACTTTTTGTAGTCTTTTCCTCTCAAGTTGCCGAACCAAGCCACGATGCAACCGGTCAGCATGCTCTTTACTGTGCACCTGTAGAAGTTAGAGAGAGTCCTCCTTGACAAACTGACTCTCCGTAATCTTCTCAGGAAGTAGAGACGCTGATGTGCTTTCTTAATAATTACAGCAGTGTTCTCGGACCAGGAAAGATCTTCAGAGATGTGCACGCCCAGGAATTTGAAGCTCTTCACCCTTTCAACCATTGACCCGTTGATATAAACGGGACTGTGGGTCCCCATCCTACTCCTTCCAAAGTCCACAATCAGTTCCTTGGTTTTGCTGGTGTTGAGGGCCAGGTTATTGTGCCGGCACCATATGGACAGTCGCTCGATCTATTTGGCTTATTTGGCGGTTGTATTGACATCATTTGAGTTTGTTAAAATAAATTGAGATGCAGCAACCATGTATGACCATGTTAAAAAAAGTTAAAGAAATCCCAATCTGAAATGTCGTCCATCTAAGCCCTCCAGAGATGCTTCCTGAGCTGAATGGAGTTGCTCCAGCACTCTGTATTCGACGCAAGAATTGAGCAGCTACATACAGTTCCTTGTGTCTGAAAGTTCTGCATTTGAACATAATTTTTTTTGATTGATCGACCGTTCGATGAAAGGTACAGAATTGAAAGAGACCCTTCGGCCCACCAACTCCACACTGACCATCAATTACCCGTTCACACTAGTTCAATGTTTCTCATACACTCCCTACACACTAGGGTCAAATTAGAATGAGGCAGCAGTTCTACCGCTGCGCCACTGTGCCGCCCCTAATTCATGCAGCGCAATTCATACAAATCATTTCATGTATCAAGCAGCTCAAGAACCTGCTTAAATGTCAAATTGTAAGTAACTGATGCAGGCATTAATCACACTCACAATATAATGAACAGTAGCTCTGAAATTTAACTTCATCACAAGCATCAACTCTCTCTTCCCAAACCAAAATTATCCTTCCACAGCATCAGCAAGCAGGTTTAACCAAGGTGTCCAACTCAATTTTACAAACATCTTTCTGTCCCCTTAAGTTGATTGGTGCAGGGTTTACCTCTTTATTTCTGACACTGGCAGGCAGGTGGAACTTGTGTAGATGGGACAGGTTGGTCAGAGTGGGCAAGTTGGGCCGAAGGGCCTGTTTCCACACTGTATGACTCTATGACACTGTATACCGAGGTACTGTGAAAAGCTTTTTAGTCATGTGCGATGCAGTCAACGGAAAGACTATACATGATTACAGTCCACCCGTCCACAGTGTAGGGTAAAGATATAGGGTAAAGATATAGGGTAAAGGGTATAATGCTTAGTGCAAGGTGAAGTCCAGTAAAGTCCGATTAAAGATAGCCCGAAGGTCTCCAATGAGGTAGATGGCAAGTCAGGACTGCTCTGTAGTTGGTGATAGGATGGTTCATTTACCTGATAACAGCTGGGAAGAAACTGCTGCTGAATCTGGGGGTATGCGTTTTCACACTTCTATAGCTCTTACCTGACGGGAGAGGGGAGAAGAGAGAGTGTTTTTGCACTATATATTTTCTATGAACCTCCACATCCAATTGATCTTTCCTCCCTGTGAACATCATGTACATTCCACAGGAGAGATGACTGCACAACACATTTCTTACATTGTCGCTAAATTAAGCACATTAAAAAAGGGCCATTTATGAAACTAACTAAAATTGGAAGCATGAAAAACACAAATTGATGAGTAAAAAATGATTTCAACATTGTAATTTGATTTATTATCATTTAGATGATGTACTCTACTTTTAGATATTTTCCTATGCTGGTCTCCACAATTTATCTGTTACTGACTACATTTTTGTTTTCTGGCGATATTTAAGTGCAGTTTAAAGAGTTTGATTCTTACTTTAGCATCAGATAGTGACAGACTGGACCAGCTTCTGAACTGTCCATTCACCAGCTAGAGAGCTGTCCTGAACTCCAATCTACATAATTGGAGACTTTTGAACTATCTTCAATTGGTCTTTATCTTGCACATAAACGTTACTTCCTTTATCCTGTATCTGTACACTGTGGCCGCTGACTGGATAGAACGCAAAAAGCTTTCCCCTGTATTTCGTTACACGTGACAAAAGTAACCCAAACTAAACTAAAAGAAAATGAATCAGGATTCACGGACACGCAAATGGAAATTACAATCCAAATCCAGGAATTCCAACTCTTTTTCCCATCATCATTCATTTCTTAAAAGTGTTAATTCCTTTCCCTGCGGATTACAATTAGGAGGTTTCTCGCTGTGAAATGTGTTCTCCACAGTTTCAAATCCGATTTCCACTTAGAGATGGTAGAGCTGTTAATTCTCTTGCCAACATTATCTGTTGCTGAATAGTAACAAGGAAATGCAGATGGTGGTTTACAATAAAAAAAAGACACAAAATGCTGGAGTAACTCAGCAGATCCCATGTTCTCCAGAGATGCTGAGTTACTCCCGCACTTTGCGTCATTATCTGTAGATCAGCAAACAAAAAAGGAAATGCTTCAGGAAATGCTTCAAACAGAGACATACTGCAAAATGACACAATTAACTGTGAAGAAAGGAACTGCATATGCTGGTTTATACAGAAGATAGACACAAAGTGCTGGAGTAACCTATCTGACACCATTAACTGTTGGAAACACAAATAACTGCAGATGATCGTTTACAAAAAAATGACACAAAATACTGGAATAACTTAGCAGCTCAGGTAGTATCTGTGGCGAACATGGATAGGTGATGTTTCAGATCAGGACTCTACTTCAGGCTGAAAAAGGGACCGGCCCAAAATATAACGCAAATATCAGGTAGAAAGTTATAGAACCAAGATGTCATAGATTTAAGGTGATGGGGGAAAGATTTAAAAGGAATCTGTGGTGTAATGTTTTGACACAAAGGAACGAGCTGCCAGAGGAAGTAGTTGAGGCAGGGACTCTTGCAACGTTTAAGAAACAATTAGACAGGTTCACAGGATTATGCAGGAAGGTGGGACTTGTGTAGATGGAACAGATTGGCAGATGTGGGCAGGTTGGGCTGAAGGGCCTGTTTTCACACTGTATGACTATCACCTATCCGTGTTCTCCAGAGATGCTGACAGATCTGTCGAGTTATCATTAACTGTTTTTTCATTGGTTCGACTTTGGAAAGTCTAGAACCATCACTGCAATTTTAAATTTCAGATATCACTACTGGAGAACAAATACAATTCTGAAATGCCCCCCTCACACTCAGCTTGGGACAGAACGTTATTACACTTCAAGAAACATTCAACTGAAAGTGCCTTAGCGATAACATCTGTAGTTCATTTACAACACTGGAAATAGCTTTGGGTTAGAGTTACAGTGTGGAAACAGGCCCTTCGGCCCACCGAGTCCACGCCGACCAGCAACCACCTATCCTTTCTATCCGACATATTAGGGACAAGTTACAGAAGCCAATTAACCTACAAACTTGCACGTCTTTGGATCGTGGGAGGAAACTGGATCACCCTGCGAAAACCCACGCAGTCATAGAAAGAATGTAAAAACTTTGTACAGATAGTACCCAAGGGCAGGTTCAAACCTGGGTCTCTGGCCTTGTGAGACAGCAAATTTACTGCTGCGCCACCTTGCCGCTCAAAGTAGCATCCACATGAAAGAAAAATCAATCCAAAAGCATATGTATGGTGCATCATACACTTTGCACTGGACAGGAGAGCTCTGTCACAAGAGTTTAAAACACCCCTCTCTTTTCTGCATAAATGCTGCAATTTATACCAAAATTCAATGAATCCGAAGCAAAGCATAATTGGCCTAAAATACCAGATAATCAGAGATTTCATGATCATCCATTTGAAAGCAAAGATAGACTCAAAGTGCTAAACATTTGACAGGATGGGTGACATTTCGGGTTGGGATCCTTCTTCAGGAATTAGTTTGAAGAAATGTCCCAACCCAAAATATTACTTATCGTTTTTCTCCAGAGATGCTGCCTGACCCGCTGAGTTACTCCAGCACTTTGTGTCTATCTTCGGTATAAACCAGCAACTGCAGTTCCTTTCTACACATCTGATTGAAGGCCACTGGTTAGCAAACACATTTGATAATTTAGAAAGCCTTCATCTTTCAATACAGTGCAATCTTTGAGCAGATATTTAATCATTTGCCAAATAATATTTCAACTCAAATCTCCCAGTTTCACCTTTCACGACTTAAAGAAACAAACTCATTGTGAAGAATATGACATTAAGTTCCAGACCAACAAGCACGAGTTTCATTCATTTCTCTTAATAATGCTCTTTGCAACAAGTGGGATGTGTACACTAAATAATTCAAAGCTTACATCTCATCTGTGCGGAGAAACATTTAGCCTCTCTAAACAATCCAACCCACAAAATAAAAATGGCACAAAGTTGCCAAGACCTTCTTACCTGACACGATTGTCACAATATTTAATTATCTGAGGTAGATTAACATTAATAATTCTGGTAAGGTGATCAGACTCTGAAGTTGCAGTTCCAGACATCTCATCATCAGCTTTCTCGTAGCCCAAGGTCGAACAGCCTGGTGTTGAGACAGGAAAAGAAGCAACTCAGTGACTTGGAGCAAACAGAATGAGCGTTTGACTGATACCACATGATTTTAAAAGTTTGATAAAACATCGGGATTGTACTCACAGTAAATTAAGCCGATGAGAGTGCCACAAAAGCTCAGTATACAATGACTGACAGGCACATATTGTTTACAGCTACCAGCAGCCGCGCAGGTTTACTAAATAAATAACCTTCCCAGTGACAACAACGCCTTTTAGTACAAAAGGAATTATTTTATTAGACCAATGAGGAGATGGGAATTGATGGAAGAGGCAGCTGCACCAGTGAACGGCCAGCGTCCCAGTCAGATAAATGGCTGCAATGCAAAAGCAGACCAGGCCAAGTACATTTCCACTCAACCAGTGCAATAAATAATGCAAGCTGATAAGGAATACTTAAGTGGACACTAATGTAATAGTAAGGATTTCCATTTCCAATATCCTGGGATCCACAGAACTGCATGGCAGTGCACACAATAAGCCCATCTGTCAGCATTATACCCAGGCCTTTGCACCATAATTGCTTGCCTTTTTAAAATATATGTTTAGTCTGTGTATATGTATATATACACACACACAAACACACACACACACATATATACACAATGTATATCTTAAATATTAAAATTAAATATATATTTTTAAAAATCATATAGAATTTAAAAATATTTATGTATTTAAATTTAATATGTCAAAAAACACATTATATACACATATATACACACATATGAGTCTGAAGAAGGGTCTCGACCCGAATGTCAACTATTCCTTTTCGCCAGAGATGCAACCTAACCCACTGAGTTACACCAACATTTTGTGTGCACACACAGTGGCACAGTTTGTACGTTCTCCCTGTGACTGTATGGGTTTTCTCTGGGTGCTCCGGTTTGGGATCAGACAAACAGGTTTGTAGTTTACTTGGCTTCTGTAAATTATATATGATCCCTGGTGTGTAGGATAATGCTAGTGTCGCTGGTCGCCCCCGTACACTAGGCTCACACACACACACACAATTGTTGTTGTTTATTATAGTGCTTACAGAGTACTATGTTTACATATCTGCTGTCCTGTTCCGGGACATATGACAATAAAACACTCTTGACTACTTTTATAGATCAGATTAGACAGTCATTCCTATTAAGACTAGTGACATCAGGGACCTGTAACTTTGGCAGTAAAGACTTCAATAACTGCCGTTGTTAAGCTTTGTCAATGCAGTTCAAATAACATAGTTTATCCAAGTATTACCTCGTCAAACTGGATTTCAAAAGAGAAAATAGTAAAATGTGATGTGGTTGAGACAATTCTATATCCAAACAGCATCGTACATCAGCCCAGCTGCACAGTGAAAATGAATGGTGAAAACTTGAGTTAATGCAGGTTCATTGTTATGCAGGTTCGTTGTTTGTACTAATAATAAATATCATTAGTTTTATTATTAGTAAATATCTGCAGCTTTAATATATTGATTTAAGATATGTCCAGAATCTGATTAAACTCAAATGCTCTGTAAAGTGGCATAGCTGCGATTTGGGAATAGTTTGAATATTTTCTTGATTAGAGCTAAAAGGGCTAAAGTTTAAAGAAGATGCACAGAGCAAGTTGTGTTTTGCACAGAAGGTGGGGTGGGTGCCTGGCACACACTGCCAGAGGTGATGGTGATGAAGGCAGATATGACAGTGGCATGCAGGGAAGGGAGAGATATAGATCACATGCAGACTGAGATTTTGTTATTTTGGCATCATGTTCGGCACAGACATTGTGGGCCGAAGGGCCAATTTCCATGCTGTATCCCTAAACCAACAGGCCCTTCAGCCCACACCGAATAGCAATCACCCGTACACTAGTTCTACCCAGCATACATGGGATAACTTACAGAAGCCAATTAACCAACAAACCTGTACACCTTTAGAGTGTGGGAGGAAACTGGAGCACCTGGAGAAAACCTACGCGGTCAGAGGGGGAATGTACAAGCAACATCCGGAGTCACGATCGAACCCGGGTTTCTGGCAAAAAATGGTAACTGCAGCATCGCAATGCTTTCTTCACTTACACGCCAGTCTAGATTCGGTTCTCATGTCTAAAAGTGGGACAAGGGGCCTAACCTATTGACTGTACCTCGGGACATGTCAGAATAATCAACTCAACTAGAGAAGCCAAGATGAAATCTAATAAAAATATAAATCGCAAATACTTATTGGAAGTTATCTAGTTTCTCAAGAATATAAATATTAGATTGCAAACTAGAAGGTAAATTCACCCTGTCAAAAGGTTACTTGTAGACTTATTATAGCTATCATTTTCTAGCTCTGGTAAAATGTCAATATTTCAAATTATCATTATTTTCTATTTTTCTCCCCATTGTATACTATCCAGTTTATATTTGAGAATTTCGCCTTTCTTTTGTTTTCACTTAAGGTTTTATTGATTTTTCACAGAGATATATACAGAACAGTGCACCACCATCACCACAAATAAAACAAAATAAGAAAAACAACAATCAAAATAAAATAATAAAATAAATAGGGAGAAAAAGAGGTAAATAAATTTAAAAATGGGAATAAGACCGTGTGGTTCACTTACAAAATTAAAAAAAAAATTACATTGATTAGTTATCTGGAGATATTTCAATATTCGCACAAACATACCATCTAGTTCTATATAACACAGCCTTCCCAATTCTAGCTCGGCATTTATCTAGTTGGTGTCAAGGCTCAAATAAACGGACCATTTTTCCCAGATCTTCTCAAATGAATTCTCCTTGACTCTCAAGGAATATGTCAGTTTCTCCATAGTAAAGATGTCTTGCACAATTTCTAGCCACTGTTCCTGTTTTGGGTTTTTTTCATTAAGCTACTGCCTGGTAATGGCCTTCTTGCTACAAGCAAAACTTTAATCAAATAGGTATCTTCTATCTTTACAATATCTTTAATGTGCCCCAGATACATCACAGGGCAGGTATTTGGGATTTTATAACCCAAGATATTTTTAACAGCTACGTTAACATTTTCCCAGTATGGCCTTATCTTTACACAGTTCCAGAAAATATGCAAGTGGTCTGCCTCCATACTCCCTCCCGCACAGCCTCCAACAGTGTTGTTGTACAGCAAGTTACTTTTTATTTTGGGTTATAAAAAAGCGAGTTAGATTCTTCCAGCAAAATTCTCTCCATTCTAGTGAGCTTGTGGATGAACATTGTGTTTCACACATTTGATACCATTCTTCTTCTGTTATTTGAATTTTTAATTCTGCTTCCCATTTTGTTTTTATGTAGATCATTGATTCTCCCTCACTTCCCACTAGAGCTTGGTAGAAAGCAGAGATGACACGAGACCCCTTCTGTTTGTATGCATCCACAATCATCTTGAAAATATTTGAAGTTTCATTTAGTTCTGGCCTTATCTCTTTTGTAAAGTAGTCTCTTAATTGCAAGTATCTAAGACCATACTTTGACTTTAAATCTTGGAAGCTCATAAACTCGCCATTTTCTGTAACTGTATAGAGTGCCGTTATGCTTTTTTGTGCCCATTCTTTGAATTTTGAATCATACACCCCTGGCTTAAACTTTGAGTCATATGCGAACCACTTCAATTTGTATTTTTCCACTATAACATTCCATATTTCTAACGTAAATGCTACTATTGGATCCATAGCATGTCTCAAAGCCCCCTCACCATTTGTCTCCCACCAAAATCTGGGTCTGGTAACCCTGTATCTCCCTTTCCATTTTTTTCCATCGAGATTCATAATCAGGTCTACACCAACAAGCCAGAGGTCTGAGTTGAGCTGCATAAAAGTATTTCCTCAGATTTGGTAAAGCCATTCCACCCTTGCTTTTCGGCAGTTGAAGTGTTGTTAGTTTTATTCTTGTTTTTTTGCTATTCCAAATGAATCTAGAGATCATCTTATCCCAGGCTATGAATTGTCTCTGGGAACATTAATTGGGAGAGATTGGAATAAATATAGTAGTTTAGGTAGGATATTCATTTTTACCGTTTGTATTCTGGCACTGAAGTCTAGAGGAAGGGTAGACCATCTTTCAACATCCTTCTTGATGTTTTCTTCAATTTTGTTATAATTAGTTTCAAACATGTTGGAAAGTGTTTTGGTTATAGTTACACCAAGATACTGCATCGTTTTTGAATTCCATTTCAAATTATATGCATCTCTGATTTGTTGGAATGGAGAATAATTGAATGAAAGAATTTGTGTTTTTGTTATATTCAGTTTATACCCTGAGTAGTATCCATATGTTTCAAAGAGGTTCATTAAGTTTGGGAGACATATATCTGGTCGTTCAAGAAAAATAATGACATCACCAGCGAAAAGACCAATGATATGTTCTTTCCCCCCAATTTTGTCCCCCTGCAGGTCTTCTCTCTTCCTTATTGCTTGTGCTAAGGGTTCAACATACAAAACGAAGAGAGTAGGAGAAAGACAGCATCCTTGTCTTGTGCCCCTCTCTAACTGGATCCTTTTTGATAGGTTTCCATTTACCTTAATCCTAGCTGTAAGCTCCTGATATATTGTTACACCGAATTACATCTTCATTGAAACCAAATCTCAGTACTTCATATAAAAATACCCAACTAACACTATCAAAGGCTTTTTCTGCATCTAAACTGACCAGGACCATATTTGTATCCTTTTTTTTTAGCATTATTCACAATGTGAAGGGTTCTTCTAATATTGTCCTGTGTTTGACACCCCCTAATAAATCCAGTTTGGTCTTCAGTAATCAGATCTGGTACAAAAGTCTCTAGTCTTTTGCAAATGATTGAGGTAAATAGTTTGTAGTCTACATTTAAAATTGAGATTGGCCTGAAATTTTTACCATATAACCATATAACAATTTTACATTGCTCTTTGTCTTTGCCTTCCTTAGGTAAATGGTAATAATTGCTTCCTTCCATGATGGGGGAGCCCTGCCCTCTTTAGGGGTCCAGTTAAAGCAAGACAGGAGCAGAGGTGTTAGCTCTTTCTGAAAGGCCTTGTACCATTCTGGTGGAAACCCATCGCTCCCTGGTGATTTACTAGCCTTAAGCCTACTGATTTTAAGAGTACAGAATCTGTATGTTCCTGTTCGGTTGAAAGGAAACAGTAAAAATTGGAAAGAGCCCTGGTTTTCAAGGGAAATTGGACATCTTGTTCGGAAAAAGAGGGAGATCTACAATAATTATAGGCAGCATGAAGTAAATGAGGTGCTTGTGGAGTATAAGGAATGTAAAAAGAATCTTAAGAAAGAAATTAGAAAAGCTAAAAGAAGATATGAGGTTGCTTTGGCAAGTAAGGTGAAAGTAAATCCAAAGGGTTTCTACAGCTATATTAATAGCAAAAGGATAACGAGGGATAAAATTGGTCCATTGGAGAAACAGAGTGGGCAGCTATCTGCAGAGCCAAAAGAGATGGGGGAGATATTGAACAATTTATTTTCTTCGGTATTCACCAAGGAGAAGGATATTGAATTATGTGAGGTAAGGGAAACGAGTAGAGTAGTTATGGATACTATGAGTTTCAAAGTAAAAGAAGTACTGACACTTTTGAAAAATATAAAAGTGGATAAGTCTCCAGGTCCTGACAGGATATTCCCTAGGACATTGAGGGAAGTTAGTGTAGAAATAGCCGGGGCTATGACAGAAATATTTCAAATGTCATTAGAAACAGGAATAGTCCCCGAGGATTGGCGTACTGCGCATGTTGTTCCATTGTTTAAAAAGGGTTCTAAGAGTAAACCTGGCAATTATAGACCTGTTAGTTTGACTTCAGTGGTGGGCAAATTAATGGAAAAGATACTTAGAGATAATATATATAAGCATCTGGATAAACAGGGTCTGATTAGGAACAGTCAACATGGATTTGTGCCTGGAAGGTCATGTTTGACTAATCTTCTTGAATTTTTTGAAGAGGTTACTAGGGAAATTGACGAGGGTAAAGCAGTGGATGTTGTCTATATGGACTTTAGTAAGGCCTTTGACAAGGTTCTTCATGGAAGGTTGGTTAAGAAGGTTAAACTGTTGGGTATAAATGCAGGAATAGCAAGATGGATTCAGCAGTGGCTGAATGGGAGAAGCCAGAGGGTAATGGTGGATGGCTGTTTGTCGGGTTGGAGGCAGGTAACTAGTGGGGTGCCTCAGGGATCTGTGTTGGGTCCTTTGTTGTTTGTCATGTACATCAATGATCTGGATGAAGGGGTGGTAAATTGGATTAGTAAGTATGCAGATGATACCAAGATAGGGGGTGTTGTGGATAATGAAGAGGATTTCCAAAATCGACAGAGTGATTTAGGCCATTTGGAAAAATGGGCTGAAAGATGGCAGATGGAGTTTAATGCTGATAAATGTGAGGTGTTACACCTTGGCAGGACAAATCAAAATAGGACGTACATGATAAATGGTAGGGAATTGAAGAATACAGTTGAACAGAGGGATCTGGGAATAACCGTGCATAGTTCCTTGAAGGTGGAATCTCATATAGATAGGGTGGTAAAGAAAGCTTTTGGTATGCTAGCCTTTATAAATCAGAGCATTGAGTATAGAAGCTGGGATGTAATGTTAAAATTGTACAAGGCATTGGTGAGACCAAATCTGGAGTATGGTGTACAATTTTGGTCGCCCAATTATAGGAAGGATGTCAACAAAATAGAGAGAGTACAGAGGAGATTTACTAGAATGTTGCCTGGGTTTCAACAACTAAGTTACAGAGATAGGTTGAATAAGTTAGGTCTTTATTCTCTGGAGCGCAGAAGGTTAAAGGGGGACTTGATAGAGGTCTTTAAAATGATGAGAGGGATAGACAGAGTTGATGTGATCAAGCTTTTCCCTTTGAGAATAGGGAAGATTCAAACAAGAGGACATGACTTCAGAATTAAGGGACAGAAGTTTAGGGGTAACATGAGGGGGAACTTCTTTACTCAGAGAGTGGTAGCGGTGTGGAATGAGCCTCCAGTGGAAGTGGTGGCGGCAGGTTCGTTGGTATCATTTAAAAATAAATTGGATAGGCATATGGATGAGAAGGGAATGGAGGGTTATGGTATGAGTGCAGGCAGGTGGGACTAAGGGAAAAAAGTTGTTCGGCACGGACTTGTAGGGCCGAGATGGCCTGTTTCCGTGCTGTAATTGTTATATGGTTATATGGTTATATGATTGCAGCTTCCAGCCCCTTAACCTCAGAATTTCGCCTTTCTAACATGGAATTTTATTTCTCACTTAAGAGCCAAAGGAGCTATACCTTTCTGTGCACGTTAAATTAATTAAGAACGCAGGAGTTGCCATTGCTTACAAGGGACAAGGGTAAAGTTTGGCCTATACAAGCCAAAATGCAGTAATTCTGGCTAATGCTTTCCTACTGTTTCTTGATAGACTACTTTTTCTTTGCAGCCTTATCTTTTATAGATTTTACGTCGATGTAGTAATCAATCCATGCTCCTTAACAAAGGTAAAAAGCAATGCCAAAAAAATATCTATTTTTTTAAGAAACACTAATGATGAAAGTCAATACAACAATTTGACTGACCAAAGATAAAAATGAAATAAAACAACTTAGTCTGAGTACATACGAAACACACACTGCCAATGCATCATCTTAAATCATTTGTCCTTACTCAGACTTAATGGATGAAGTGCATCATAAACCAGTTCCAATTTCAAACAAACAGTTGCATCTGCTTTTAAACTCTATAATACAGCTCACCCAGTGAAAATTTAATATCAGGTCTTTACTAATTTACTTATTTATTTTGCTGGTTATAAATGGTATAGCTGGATTGAAAACAATCACAAAATGAAAGTTTAACTAGGCCAGTCTGGCCGTTGTACCCGCTCCATTATTTAATGAGATTATTCAGGACACGAGGGCCTGAGCCACAGGGAGAGGTTGAGCAGGCTTGGACTTTATTCCTTGGAGCACAAGAGGATGAGGGGTGATCTTATAGAGGTGTACAAGCTCAAGGGGGAAATAGATTGGGTAAATTGAGTCTTTTACCAAGAGTAGGGAACAGAGAACCAGAGGACATAGGTTTAAGGTGAGGGGGGTAGGGGGGGGGGGGGTTGGGAGTATTTAAGAGGAACCCGAGGGGCAGCATTTTCCACACAAATGGTGGTGGATGTGTGGAACGAGTTGCCAGAGGCTGTAGTTGACGCAGGTACTATCAAAAAACATTAAAGAGACATTTGGACAGGTACATGGATAGGATAGGTTTAGAGGAATTCCTACACTTCAATACCCAGTTATTCTATTTGATTCCTAGTGAATTCCTTGACAAATCACTAAAATCAATATTGGTTGTGGAGCCATCTGAATCATATTTCCGAAGCGCTGCTCAAGTTCACTGAAAACTAGAATAGACTAAACCCTTTATTCTCTCCATAATAACTAATATATGTGTAGAATATGACCGCTGTATGCTTGTAGATTAAAATGGGATGTTTTATGGGATAAAATACCATTAAAGAGACAGCTCCTTGAACTGGCACCAAAGAACTTGGGCATGATGAGAAAGAGGAGAGGGAAAAATTGACACCCAGTCCAGGAATCAAAAAGAGCTAAATATTAAAGACTCAGAAGAAAGGAACTTGTATTAGCAGGAGACGAGAACTAAATCAGACAGATACTTATGATCTAATCTGTAATGCAAATGGAAAACTAGCAACACTAATTGTATCCTCCGGCCCTTAGGTTGCAAGTGATAACTGTTTCCCCACAAAATCATACTAAACGATCTCCATCTGAAATTTTAAATGACTGAAGTCATTAATTAATTATATTCCATTAACAGTAACTCGGATTATCCACCATATTATTATTTTTAATAGTAAATTAAAGACGACAGGCCCCGACCCAAAACATCACTTATCCATGTTCTCCAGAGATGCGGCCTGACTCGCTGAGTTACTTCAGCACTCTGTGAAACGTGACCTATCCATGTTCTACAGAGAAGCGGCCTGAGAAGGCTGAGACACGGAGCTAAAATGTATTGCCGGTTGCCCAGGGAAGTCAAGGAAGAAGAACAGAAAGCCTGGGGCAAAATTGCCAAATCTTCTCAGGCTACTGAGAGTTTTAAGGATGTTGATAAAGTGCTTTTTTTTTTAATGCAGGGAAGGCAAAAAGGAAGAAGGGTCTCGACTCGAAGTGTCACTTACTCCTTTTCTCCAGAGAAGCTGTCTGAACCGCTGTCTGAAGCTGAGGTACTCCAGCTTTTTGTGTCCATCTTGTGCAAAAGGGGAGATCTAATTAAGTATAAAGTGGACAAAAGTGCAGGAGTAACTCAGCAGGCCAGGCAGCTTCTCTGGAGAACATGGACAGGTGACATTTTGGGTTGAGACTCTACTATCAGTATTGAAGAAGGGTTCCCACCCAAAACGTCACCGCTACAGTTCGCATACCATCCGAACAGATCCACAGACGACGCGGTCTCCCAGGTTCGGCACACCGCTCTCTCTCTCACCTGGACAGCCAGAAGGGGGGCTATGTGAGAATGCTGTTCATTGACCAGTTCAGCCTTCAATACCATAGTCCCCACCAGACTTGCTGAGAGGCTGCTGAAACTGAAGCCAAAGCTTCTTCCCACAGGCCATTAGGACTGTAAACTCTTATCTCACCAGGGACTAATTTACTGTACCAATTTACTGTTGTGTCTTTTTTAAATTGCTGGGGTTTTTTCTAATATGTAAATACTGATTCTGTTCTATTCTGTTCCGTAGTTTTTTGCACAATCCGCAGGCATTGCCACTTTCATTTCACTGCACATCTTGTATGTGTATGTGACAAATAAATTTGACTTGACTTGTCTCCAGAAATGCTGCCTGACCTGCTGAGCTACTCCAGCACTTTGTGTCCTTTTGTGTATATGCTGTTTTTTGTTTCTATCTTGTATAAAGATGAGAAGCATAGAGAGAGTGGGCAAGGAGTGCAGAGGATGAAGCCACTTCTCTTTAGTAATGAGGTCAATAACCAGGAAGGAACTGATTTGGGATATCTGCTGAAAACATTAGGAGGGAACTCAACGAGAAAATATTTTCATCAAGGGTGGCAAAGGTTTAAAACCTGCCAACTCCAATGAGTGGTGGAGACAGAAACCATACAAACCCCCCTAGAGATGCATCTGAAGTATCATAATCCACAAAGTTGAAATGAAGCTCCTTTTCAGCCAGCAAAGATACAAATGGTCTCGTTCTGTCCTGATGCAGGATTTTGACTCGAACCGTCGACCAGTCTATCCGCCCCACAGATGCCACTTGAACTGCCGAGTTCCTCCAGCAGATTGTTTGTTGTGAGGCCAGATTACCTTGTTCTGTTTTTTAGATTTTTTTTGGATTTAGACAAACAGCGTGGAAACAGGTTACTAAGACCGCGCTAACCAACGATCACCCCGTACACCAACACTATCCTACACACTAGGGACAATTTATAGTTTTTAATGAAGCCAATTAAACCACTAACCTGTGTCTTCGGAATGTGGGAGGAAACCGGAGCACCCGGAGAAAACCCGTGCGGTCAAGTTCAAGTTCAAGTTAGTTCAAGTGAGTTTATTGTCATGTGTCCCTGTATAGGACAATGAAATTCTTGCTTTGCTTAAGCACACAGAAAATAGTAGGCATTTACTACAAAACAGATAAATGTGTCCATATACCATGATATAAATATATACACACATGAATAAATAAACTGATAGTGCAAATAACAGAAAGTGGTTGGTAATAATCAGAGTTTTGTCCGAGCCAGGTTTAATAGCCTGATGGCTGAGGGGAAGTAACTATTCCTGAACCTGGTTGTTGCAGTCTTCAGGCTCCTGTACCTTCTACCTGAAGGTAGCAGGGAGATGAGTGTGTGGCCAGGATGGTGTGGGTCTTTGATGATACTGCCAGCCTTTTTGAGGCAGCGACTGCGATAAATCCCCTCGATGGAAGGAAGGTCAGAGCCGATGATGGACTGGGCAGTGTTTACTACTTTTTGTAGTCTTTTCCTTTCCAGGGCGCTCAAATTGCCGAACCAAGCCACGATGCAACCGGTCAGCATGCTCTCGATTGTGCACCTGTAGAAGTTAGAGAGAGTCTTCCTTGACAATCCGACTCTCCGTAATCTTCTCAGGAAGTAGAGGCGCTGATGTGCTTTTTTGATGATTGCATTAGTGTTCTCGGACCAGGAAAGATCTTCAGAGATGTGCACGCCCAGGAATTTGAAGCTCTTGACCCTTTCAACCATCGACCCGTTGATATAAATGGGGCTGTGGGTCCCCCTCCTACTCCTTCCAAAGTCCACAATCAGTTCCTTGGTTTTGCTGGTGTTGAGGGCCAGGTTATTGCGCTGGCACCATATGGACAGTTGCTCGATCTCTCTTCTGTACTCTGACTCATCCCCATCAGTGATACGCCCCACAATAGTGGTGTCGTCAGCGAACTTGATGATGGAGTTCGCACTGTGGTTCGCTACGCAGTCATGGGTATAGAGTGAGTACAGCAGAGGGCTGAGCACGCAGCCTTGAGGTGCTCCCGTGCTGATTGTTATTGAGGCTGACACATTTCCACCAATACGAACAGACTGTGGTCTGTGGACGAGGAAGTCAAGGATCCAGTTGCAGAGGGATGCGCAGAGACCCAGTTCTGCGAGTTTGGTAACCAGTTTGGAGGGGATGATTGTGTTAAATGCCGAGCTGTAATCAATGAATAACAGCCTGACATATGAGTTTTTGTTGTCCAAGTGGTCCAGTGCGGAGTGGAGGGCCAGCGAGATCGCATCCACCGTTGATCTGTTGTGGCGGTACACGAACTGCAGTGGGTCCAGGTTTTTGTCGATGTAGGAGTTGATTTGCTCCATGATCAACCTCTCAAAGCACTTCATCACCACCGGCGTTAGTGCCACTGGTCGATAGTCATTGAGGCATGTCACCTTACTCTTCTTGGGCACCGGTATAATTGATGCCCTTTTAAAGCAGGTGGGGACCTCAGACCTCAGAAGTGAGAGGTTGAAAATGTCCGTAAAAACTCCCGCCAGTTGGTCCGCACAGGTTTTTAGAACACGACCGGGTATACCATCAGGACCAGGTGCTTTTCGGGGGTTCACCCCTCTGAAGGATTTCCTGACATCGGCCTCTGTGACTGAGACTGAAATGCCATCGCAGCGAATGGGGGATCGGGAAGGCACATCAGTATTCTCCCTGTCAAAGCGTGCGTAAAACGCATTGAGCTCGTCAGGGAGTGATGTTACACCGGCATTCGAGCTGCCTCCTGGTTTTGCCTTGTAGGAGGTGATTGCATTCAGACCCTGCCACAGCTGCCGAACATCTGTCTCGTCCTCCAGTTTGGAGCAGAAGTCCCTTTTGGCCTTTTTGATGGCCTTACCAAGGTCGTATCTGGTCTTCATGTAGGCCACTGTATCATCGGAGGTGAATGCCCTGTGTCTGGACTTCAGGAGAGTGCGGTCACAGGGAGAACGTGCAAATTCCATACAGAAAGCACTTGTAGTCAGGATCAAACCCGGTTCACTGGTGTTTAAGGCAACAACTCTACCACTGTGCCACTGTGACGCCCGGTTTAATGAATTTCTTCGATTCAAAGTTGAATGCTGCTTTGCATTTTAGAAACCATATTTAATAATCTCAGCATTTTAAAGCAACGTGCAAACAGTAACATTTGTGCTCATCCGTGAGGGGGTTTTGGTAGAATAAATATATAAGAGTTGACTCTTCTGGAATACAAATCACCAACCAAATGTCACAAGTTGGGAAGAACCAAAACTGGAACCGGAGGAAAAAGGTGTATTTTACTTCGGAGTCACGTGAGTGACTACGTGAAGTCCCCGCCAGTACGCATGCGTGTCATATCGTCTATCGCATTGCGTTCTGGCAGGGTGGACGTGATTCTCCTGCCAGTAACAGACCTGAGGTAAGTTTTTTAAAACACTTTTCAGGTTTAAATCTTCTTGCAGGAACCTCTACTTAGAGGTCCTGCTAAAAGTCCGGGGCGAAGTCGGGACGGAGGGGAGACCCCAGTCACGAACTTCAGGAAACCCCGGTCACGGGGAATTCCACCCACGACCCTAGGCGCTCGGAAGACCGCGGAATGCGGGTAGCGAGCGACGGTGAATTCACCTTTGAGCCGCTGGTGGTAGAACCAGCGGCTTCATATTGGTGGAGAACCCGCTCGGGAGACCGTGGAATACGGGGAGCGGGCGGCGGTGGATTCGCCTTCGAGCCACTCGCGGTGTAGCCAGCAACTTCATATTCATGCCGGTGGCACCTGGGGAAGCCACTCCATAGACTGCGGGATGCGAGGAGCGGACGGCGGTAAGTCGCCTACTGAGCCGCAGGCAGTAAAACCAGCGGCTTCATATTACCCCTCCCCCCCCCCGACTTTGTAAATCGCGGCTATCCCTTTTATAGGGACGGCGGGGATATCCCTGCTGCAGTTACTGCGAGGATACCCAGATCGGGGGGGGGGGGGGGGGGAAGCCCTGACTGGAGAACATCGCGGAGAAGCCCTGCTATATTGGACCGCGGAGAAAAAGCTCGGGGGAGAAATAACCCGCAATGGTAGCCTTTCTACAAGGACCACAGAGGGAACCCCAGCTGTAACAAACTACGACCACGAGACCAGGCTCGGGAGGAGCGTTGCCCCGCAGCAGAAGGTTTTAAAAAGGACATGCAGGTAAATTCCTTACTCGAAGGTCGTTTTGTGCTATTTTGTGAGAATATGTTACAGGAATGGAGCACATCCAGACTGACTGCGGAGGACCGCGGATTTGCGGGCAGTCAGCAGCGGTAGGCTGCACCTGGATCGCTATTGATCAGCAGTCTCCGACCTGGCACCTGCACAGTCGGAATCGACACCACAGACTGGTGGGAAGGCCAAGCAGAAGTCAGACAGGCCGAAGACTCGGACGAGTCGGGCTGTGAAGAATCACCGCCGGCGGGAGCAACTGTGATCGCATATCCCGCGTGGAGCGGTTGATGGAGCAGAAGCTCCAATGTGACATGTTCCGTTATATGGAGTCTAGTCACCATGGGGTCCTAGGACGCCCAAGGCAGCACCTTATTGAGGGCTGCATAATGCATCTCCCTCGACAGAGGGGAGCATTAGGAGTTACTTCTGGGCTGACTCTGAAGACAGGGGTTTGGCTGAAGATACCACAAGTGTGCAGGGGGTGCAGGAACAACACTACCAGCAGCCGGAGCTCGACAAGTGGCCGTCGGGTTCAGGAAGGCCACATCATCACGCAAGACCTCACATCTTCGGCGGCAGCACCCCTACGCACCCACCAGCAAACCACAATGCACTGAAGCTGGTGAAAGCTTGAAGGCCGTACAACCAGGACAAAGTTCTTTTTTAGGCCACAGCCCAGAACGGCCTTCCTGGAAGATGCGCCAACCCCGTACTCGAGCTCCTCTACCTCTCAGGAGCAGGTGCAAAATCATGCACACATGTTTGAGGCAGCTCCTGGGTCGTGTTGCATAAGTCCTCCCATTCGGATAAAGGTATGGAGCCACATCGATGATATCTCCTGTCACGGATACAAGTTGGTAATATTAAACTGGTTTGAATATTTACACTGGTTTGGGATAATATAAGATTAGTTTATACTGAACACAGGTATGGTTGGAATTGCCTTTCAAGGCAGGCTCACAAGAATGGGATGTGGACTGATCATTGTCAACAGCCTCAACCCGCATGTGCAGTATAGACTTTTCTGAATAACTTCCATGTGATCATTTCCTCTCACAGGGTTGAAGATATTTGAAATTTAACTGGATGAGGCAATGATACACTCAAGCATTGCAAAATGGGCTAACTCCAGTTTCCAGATTATTTACCAAATCACTACTATCAGTGCTTCGACTGCACAGAGCTAACAAATAGGTGACATGGTCAATCTGGATGATATTGAAATTTTACTAAATTAGCCTTATCAGCCACATAGCTATATTTAAGAAATTGGTTCACACCCGTCCAGTTAAATTTAAATTAAGTTGATACCAACTGAAACTATTGATTATTGGGATACAATCATCCATTTATTTGTCTGAGATCAGCTCTGAGACAAAAAATTAGACCTTTGCTATTTTCAGCTGAAACTATCAAAGTCACAATGATGGACAGCTTTGCTCCACTAAAACCTCTCATCCGTAAATTTCAGTCATTTCCAAACTGATGCTTTTGCCCAAAGATGGGTAATTTACTAATACCATCTCTAGTTACGGAGGCAGATGGGATTAGCATGAGTTATCAAGTGTTCAGTCATGGTATCAACTGCCAATGGACACCAGGTGCATTCCGTGCATTATAGGGTGTGTGGATATGCATAAACTGCATGCACAAGTCCAAGGTGATACACTTTGGTGGTGGTATATGTTAATCACAAAGGTACAATCAAATCAAAGTGTCCGGTGATAGTTTTACCAAACTGCATTTAGCACTGGTGTATTATTATGCAATGACAACACAGAATGAATGTGTGATCACAAAGTATTTAATGACATTGTGGATCGATGGAACACTAACTATTGGGATGCTTGCATCCAGGCTCAATCAACAGTGAACGAGGCATATTAGTGGCGAAGGGTGCATTCTCGCTACACTAGGGAGGAATGTTCTTTTATGTCTTCCTCCATTTGGCCTCAATGGACGGGTCTTGCAAAATTCAGCAAGATTCCCGCTTCCGGGTTTCATAGTGCCTGCCTGGATTATATACCTATGGCTCCCGCTGAGGCGAAGAATGAGCATAAAACCTTACATGGTTATTTCCGGATAAAAAAGATGCTGGCTCAGTTGTGATGTTGAAACCATCCTCTGCATGATATAATCAATTCATAGACTTACAGACTCTGAGAGATCGTTCCTGCGGCTCGGGTTGTCAAACCATAAGCATTAGGAGTGCTCACTACAGATTGCAGGGATAGCACCAAATAGCAGCATTCTGCATAGAAAAAGGGAAGCATTGTTTATGCTTTCTTACGTTTAACTCAGCACGGATGACGGACACGTTGAAATTCAGTCTTATGGGAATATAACATTGTTAATATTTCATTACTGTGCCTGAAGTACCTCCTCATCATTTGGCTGCGGAGAACATAAACCACTCTGTCCGGTCTCACCCTCTGACATCTAGAATATGAAGGTATCGTCAACTTAAAACCTCCCAGGCATAAGGACGCAGAGATATGGGTTGTTAACATTGTACTACGTCACTTCACCGATGGGCACCAGCAACATCCGTGTCCATGGTCATACTCACGTACTAGTGATCATGCCAATGCGCTGACTACAACGCTACGGGTCCAGTCATTGCTACAATGGATAGGATGATCATATCTGCGGGCTATAATAACATGTTTTGTTTATGATTAGTCAAGCAGATTAGACAGGGACACAAGACCAAACTGGATGTTGCATATCCCATGGACTTTGGGTTGCGTGTGATCACGCATCTACACTAGTATGTCAAGGTTCCTAAGAACCTTATAGACTCTGACAGCTATATTGTTAGTTACATAAAACCTCGTTAGAAGGAATCACTACGAACCTTCTACAGATGGTTATATGGGTCTGGCATATACAGGAGTGTACATTGACATTGAGTCTCACTCCACCAGGACCGCTATACCCCAGCAGCAGGGATGGACCACATCCTAGCGGTTGCAGGATGGTCAAACTATTGATCTGTCCAAATATTCAGAATAAACCTATTGGCAGATCAGGGATATTTGCCAACTCTATATTAGGTATGGTTCATACTTCCTCCAGGTTGAGGGAGGTTACTATTGCCACTATTGTTCATTAATAGCACCAACATGTCTATATCTATGTCATGTCTGAATGCATTCTTAATGTTCACTCATCATTGGCCTACTGATGCAGTGTATGACGCCTGGACCCGTTTCCACGGCATGAAATCACAGAGCTTTAAAATCTTCACGTAGTCACTCACGTGACTCCGAAGTAAAATAGTAAGATTAAACGAGAACTTACCAGTTTGAAGTTTGATCTTTATTTTATGAGGAGTAATGTTGAGGGATTATGTGCCCTCCACGCCCACCCTCGATCATAAAGTTCAACTGGTATTCTATTTCTCTAATCTTACTATGTTCAGTTCATTTACTGTTGTCTGTGATTTCACACCGCTGCTTTGAAGATTGACACACATGCGTACTGGCGGGGTCTTCACGTAATCCCTCAACGTTACTCCTCATAAAATAAAGATCAAACTTCAAACTGGTATGTTCTCGTTTAATCTTACTATTCTTCCCTCCCGCCTTCAACCCATACAGAGTATACCAGATCTTGATCATCAACTTTAGCAATAATGAAAGCAGACTCCATGGGAATTTTCAAAAGTCCATTGGGTATGTGCTGGTTGAAAATTATGGTTGCAAAGTTCATAGCTTGGAGGAGCAGAATTAGGACATTTGGCCCATCAAATTTACTCCGCCATTCAATCATGGCTGACCTATCATTCCCACTCAACCCCATTCTCCTGCCTTCACCCCATAACCCCCAACACCCATACTAATCTATAATCTGTCAATCTCTGCCTTAAAATGATCCATTGACCTGCCCTCCACAGCCGTCTATGGCAAAGAATTCCACAGATTCGCTATGCTCTGACTAAAGAAATTCTTCCTCATCTCTTTTCTAAAAGGTTTGTCTTTTTACTCTGAAGTTATTGCCTTTGGTTCTAGACTCACCCACTAGAGGCAACATCCTCGCCACATACACTCTATCCAGCAATTTTGCTATTCGGTAAATTCCAATGAAGTACCCCCTGAAGTATCCTGCTGGGGGGAGATGGTGGAGGCAGATACGACGGTGAAATTTAAGAGACTTTCAGATGTGTACATGGATATGCAGGGAATGGAGGGATATGAATTATGTGCAGGCAGATAACAGTTGGGCTTGGCATTAGGTTTGGCACAGACATAGAAACATAGGTGCAGGAGTAGGCGATTCGGCCAATCAATATCATCACGGCTGATCATCCAAAATCAGTACCCTGTTCCTGCTTTCTCCCAATATCCTAGATACATAGACAATAGGTGCAGGAGTAGGCCATTCAGCCCTTCGAGCCAGCACCGCTATTCAATGTGATCCTGGCTGATCATCCACAATCAGTACCCCGTTCCTGCTTTCTCCCTTGATTTTGTTAGCCACTATAGCTATATCTAACTCTCTCTTGAAAACATCTAGTGAATTGGCCTACACTGCCTTCTGTGGCAGGCAGAGAATTCCACAGATTCACAAATCTCTGGGTGAAAACATTTTTCCTCATCTCAATCCTAAATGGCCTACCCCTTATTCTTAAACTGTGACCCCTGGTTCTGGACCCCCAACATTGGGAACATTTTTCCTGCATCCAGCCTGTCCAATCCATTAAGAATTTGATATGCTTTTATAAGGTTCCCTCTCATCCTTCTTAATTCCAGTGAATACAAGCCCAGTCGCTCCATTCTTCCATCATATGACAGTCCCGCCATCCCGGGAATTAACCTGGTGAACCTATGCTGTACTCCCTCAATCGCAAGAATGTCCTTCCTCAAAATAGGAGACCAAAACTGCACACAATACACCAGATGTGGTCTCACCAGGACCCTGTACAACTGCAGTAGGACCTCCTATACTCAAATCCTCTCGCTATGAAGGCCAACGTGCCCTTTGCTCTCTTCACTGCCTGCTGTATCTGCATGCTTACTTTCGGTGACTGATGTACAAGCACAACCAGGTCTCGTTGTGCCTCTCCTTTACCTATATAACCATATAACAATTACAGCACGGAAACAGGCCATCTCGACCCTTCTAGTCCGTGCCGAACACGTATTCTCCCCTAGTCCCATCTACCTGCACTCAGACCATAACCCTCCATTCCTTTCCCGTCCATATAACTATCCAATTTATTTTTAAATGATAAAAACGAACCTGCCTCCACCACCTTCACTGGAAGCTCATTCCACACAGCCACCGCTCTCTGAGTAAAGAAGTTCCCCCTCATGTTACCCCTAAACTTCTGTCCCTTAATTCCCAAGTCAACCTAATCTGACACCATTCAGATAAGCTGCCTTATTGTTCTTGCCACCAAATTGGATAACCTCACATTTATCCATATTATACAGCCCTTGTAGGCATGTTCTTGTGCTTCCCTATTCTATGTTCTAAAGCAATGCATTTTGTGCTCTGATTGCAGGTGGTACTATTAGTTTAGTAGTTTATCATTGTCAAGTGTACCAAGGTAGAGAGAAAAGCTTTTTTGCAGTGTGCTATCCAGTCAGCAAAAAGACAATACAGAATTACAACTAAGCTGTCCACAGTGTACAGATACAGTGGTAAAGGGTATAACAGTTATTATTATGTATATCGCCACAGAAATTTGCATAAAGTCCAATTAATGGTAGTTTGAAAATCTCCAATGAGGTAGATGGGAGGTCAGGACCGCTCTCTAGCTGCTGAGAGGATGGGTCAGTTGCCTGATAACAGCTGTGAATAAACCAGCTATGATTTACTGGCAGTAATGTCCTTATTTGCCCTTGTCACATGTCATAATAAAGTATGAATCAAACAACCGTACTCAGCAAGGCAACTTTGGACATACAGGACGGAAACAGGTCCTTTGGCCCACCAAGTCCGCACAGACCAATGATCATCCCGTACACTGGCACTATCCTACACACTAGGGACAATTTACAATATTTTACAGAAGCCAATTAACCTATAAATCTGTACGCCTTTGGAGAGTGGGAAGAAGCTGGGTACCCGGAGAACACCCACATAATCACAGGGAGAACATACAAACTCCATACAAACAGCACCGGTAGTCAGGATCGAACCCGGGTCTCTGACAAGCAGCAACTCTACCACTGCGCCACTGTGCCGCCCTTACACAAACTTGCACCTGAAAAGTCCGAACAGCTCAGCGGAAACGATGAGTAACTCAAAGCTCATCCACCATAATAGTGCTCAGGTTACTCGCTCCTTTGAGAAAACGAACAATGACTTACAACAAGGCGATTGCTTCCAGTACAGTGCTAACATGCTGCTGGCAGGTGATAGCTCAAAGGACAATCACGTTCATGATTACCATTCACACTCGGTACATATAATCACATTGTGACAACAATGTAATAACTGCTGCATTTCTTTCAACGCAAATATGCATGTTCACCTTTACGCTTTCAGGAAGAACTAATGTCTACATCAGATGAGATGGATTAGCATGCCATTGAAAGATTACCACCGGCAACTGAACAGATATGTCACCATCAGATTATTAGCTCCACTGCAGAAGCAACACAAGCAGCGATGATCTCTTTTCAATATTACAGAGCTTGCTAATCAGCATGAGTTGTACCGGCACAGGCGATTGTAAGCATTAGCACATTCTGCTGATACATAAGTTCATAAATTCACAGGTGCAGAAATAGACAATTCGGCCCATCGAGTCTACTCCACCATTTAATCATGGCTGATCTATCTTTCCCTCTCAACCCCATTCTCCCCATAACCTTTGACAGCCTTACTAATCAAGAACCTGACAATCTCTTTGCATGCCCTTGTCAGACCCAAGACTGCGGCTAACGCAAGATCATGACTTTGTTCTCCCAATGGTTTTCCTTCTGCATTGCAATAGGAAGGATGTCATTATGCTGTAAAGAGTGCAGAAAAAAACCTATGAGGATGTTGATAGGACTCAAGGGCCTGAGCTATAAGTTGAGCAGACCAGGACTTTATTCCCTGAAGTGCAAGAGGCAGAGGGGCTGTTAAATCTTTCCCATCTTGTCTTTAAACCCAGGTCCTGTGGTTTTTGATTCCCATACCCTGGGAAAAAGACTGTGCATTCACCCTGTCTATTCCCCTCATGATCTTGTTACCCTTAAAAAAGATCGCCCCTCTGCCTCTAAAAGTTTACAAGGTTAATTCTGTCAGTGGTAACAAAATCATCGTTTAGACAATTGACAATAGGTGCAGGAGTAGGCCATTCTGCCCTTCGAACCAGCATCGCCATTCAATGTGATCATGGCTGATCATCCCCAATCATCCCCTTTCCTGCCTTCTCCCCATATCCCCTGACTCCGCTATCTTTAAGAGCCCTATCTAGCTCTCTCTTGAAAGTATCCAGAGAACCGGCCTCCTCTGGCAGAGAATTCCACACTCACAACTCTCTGTGTGAAAATGTATTTCCTCATCTCCGTTCTAAAACCCTTATTCTTAAACTGTGGCCCCTGGTTCTGGACTCCCCCAACATCGGGAACATGTTTTCTGCCTCTCGCGTGTCCAAAAGCTTAATAATCTTATATGTTTCAATAAGATACCCTCTCATCCTTCTAAATTCCAGAGTATACAAGCCCAGCCGCTCCATTCTCTCAGCATATGACAGTCCCGTCATCCCGGGAATTAACCTTGTAAACCTTTAGAGCGGCATAGCAGCGCAGCCTTACAGGTGCTGCCTTACAGCGCCAATCCCGAATACAGGAGCTGTCTCTAAAGAATTTGTACGTTCTCCCTGTGACCGCATGGGTTTGCTCAGGGTGCTCCGATATCCTCCCACAGACCAAAGATGTACATGTTTATAGGTTATTTGGCTTTGGTAAAAATTGTAAATTGTCCCTAGTGTGTAGGATGGTGCTAGTGTACGTGGTTAATGGTCGGCGCTGAGTCGGTGGGCCAAAGGACCCGTTTCCTCATTGCATCTCTAAACTAATACAGGTGTACACATTGATAAGATTTATTGAAAGGTTTTTCTTAAGTTAATTAAATAAAACCTAATTGTTGAAACATTAAGCTGTCCAACATACCTTGCAACAGCTTAGAATGCCAGGAAACAGGCCATTAGGCCTAACTTGCCCACGCCAACCAACATGCCCCATCTACAATAGTCCCACCTACCTGCGTTTGGCCAAAATATCCCACGAAACCTACTCTACCCATGTACCTGTCAAAATGTTTCTTAAACGTAATAATCATTTAATAATCTAATCAATGTGTAGAATAATTTGCCCTTGATACCATAACACATGTTGGTTAAATTAGACATCTTGCATCAAACAGACAGTCTCTGACAGGCTGCATCATTGGAAGATGCCACAACTTTTCACAATTTTCCTCTCATTAATAATGCACATGGGAAAAACTATGCCAGTGATGTATTTGCTGGGCTCATCAATATCTCTTGTGGAAAATGGATCACTTCTAAGAGGGTCAGGTCACATCAAAGAAAATAATTGGTGCTAAAACAAAGGAAATGGTGTGCAAAACAAAAAGGAATAATGACGTCTGCCAATGTAGTTCTGCTATTTCTGTCAGATTATAATGTTTTAAATCGAGAACGAGAATGCATGTTTTTAAAAAGTTTTAAATGTAAAACTGAGCATGTGATCATTAGTATTAGTATTTCATTAGATTTTTTTTAATTCAAATCTCTTTTGATAATGGATGCCTCTAAAAAACGAATCAGTCTGAAGAAGGGTCCCAACCCGAAACATCACCAATCCACATTCTCCAGAGATGCTGCCTGACCTGCTGAGTTACTCCAGCATTTGTGTCTATCTCTGGAATAAACCAGAATCTGAAGTTCATTTTTATTACTTTTATTAAAAACTCTTGATTGAGGGTAACGATAGATTTTCAAAAAACAAAAGCCGACATTAATTCGTTGTCGGACCCCCAAGAGTGCCAAAATATTCATAAAAGAACAGGACACAAAGTGCTGCAGTGACTCAGCAGGTCAGGCAGCAACCCTGGAGAACATGGTGAGGTGAAGATTTAGGCCAGAGTTATACAGCATGCAGACAGGCACTTCAGCTCAACTTGTCCATATTGACCAAGATGCCCCATCTAAGTTAGTCCCATTTTCCCCGCATCACTCCAAGGCTTTGCAAGTCAGCAGTCAGTCAGAATCTTTTTCCACGGGATGCTAAAATCAAAGCTTTAAGATGCGAGGGGCAAGGTTTAAAAGGAGATGTGCGGGGCAGTTTTAAATGTTTTTATTATACACAGGGTGATGAACACCTGGAACTCTCTGCTGGGAGGCAGATACGATAATGGCATTTAAGACACTTTTGTATAAGCACATGGGTATGCAAGAAATGGAGGGATATGGATATCCACAGGTAAGTGATGGTCTTGGCATCATGTTCACCACATACATTGTGGGCCGTAGGGCTTGTTCTTATGCTGCACTGTTCCATGTTCTACATTGACGTGAAAAGTTTGGAAATGTTTCATAAATATTTAGTTCCAATAGTGAAATGCTACCGGCATTTAACTCAGTTTCTCAGTCCTCAGATATTGCCTGTTCTGCTATATTCAGTATTTTCTACTTTATTTCAGACTTTTTGCTTCTGTAGTTTCCAAATTTTTATTTCCTACCCTTGTATCCACAGCAAATGTGTTAATCTTGTTTCAAATGTCTTTATTTATATCAAATGTAAACAGCCAAGGACCCAGCCCTGATCCCTGTGAAACACCACTGCCAATCAGAAAAAAACATTTAATCTCTTGTTTCCTTTTAGCTGACATTTTTTTATTTTCACAGAACAATATATGTGAAGAAGTCTGAAGAAGGGTTTTGGCCCGAAACGTTGCCTGTTTCCTTCGCTCCATAGATGCTGCCGCACCCGCTAAGTTTCTCCAGCACTTTTGTCTACCTTCGAATTTCCAGCATCTGCAGTTCCTTCTTAAACAATATATGTGCAAATGTTTTCTAGAAATCTAATATTCTGCAGTATCTCCACTGGTCGATTTTATTAATGTATAGTTTAGTTTAGAGATACAGTGTGGAAACAGACCCTTCGGCCCACCAAGCCCACTAACCACCCGTTCACACGAGTTCTACCCTTCACACCAGGGACTATTTTTGCAGAAGCCAATTATCCTACAAACCCGTACGTCTTTGGGATGTAGGAGGAAACCGGAGCACCTAGAGAAAACCCACGTGGTCACAGGTAGAATGTACAAACTCTTTTCTACACAATGGAGGGTGGGTATATGGAGAAGCTGCCAAAGAAGGTAGTTGAGACAGGTACTATAACAACATTTGAAAAGACATTTGGACAGCAACATGGACAGGGTTGGTTTAGAAGGGCATGGGCCAAATGTTGGAAGGTGGGAATAGCATAGATAGGACATCTTAGTCAGCATGGGCAAGTTGGGCTGAAGGGCCTGTTTCCATGCTGTCTGACTGTTTCTCAAAATGATATTGCTGCTCTCGCATTGAGGTTCTAAAAGGAGAAAAATCGTTGAGTTTCTGCAATGCATCTTTGTATAATATTTAACCAAGATGTAGCAGCCTTGGTATTGGAAGATGATGCTATTCTGTGGCATGGACAGATCTCAGCTGAGTCTCATGTAAAACCTCCCTCAATGATCACCACCCCTGGGGAAGTGGGATTGTTATAATCTGGTTTCTTAAAAATACATATAAATAGAAAACGGATTCACAGTAGTTCCAGTAAATAGACTTATTCTAAAATTATGAGCCTTAATTAGTAGATGTTCTTAGCTACAGCTATTATTAGTTTACAAGATCAAGTAGTTACTGAAACACAGTTGTTAATCACAGACCAGGGGATTTTGGTCAGACTGCAGACAGACATTTAAAATTAGATACTAGTATTTCATTACTTAACAAGAAAGAAATTGCACAACTGCACCACAGGACAGAGGTATAAGGTGAAGGGGGAAAATTTAATAGGAACTTGAGGGGGAGGGGGGGAATACACACACACACACACACGATGGGTATATAGAACGAGATGTCAGAGGAGGTAGTTGTGGCAGGTACTATCACAACGTTTAAGAAATATTTGGATAGGTCCATAGATAGGATAGGTTTAGAGAGATATGGGACAAATACAAGCAGGTGGGACTAGTGTAGATGGGACATGTTGGTCGGCATGGACAAGTTTCCATTCAGACTTCCACATGACTCAATGACAATTAATTGGTCTTTTTTTTTTAAAGTACTAAAAATACAATAAAATCCCTCACGTTTACTTTAGACTTTAGAGATACAGCATGGAAATAGGCCCTTCGGCCTACCGAGTCCACGCCGACCAGAGACCACCTCATACACGAGCACTATCCTACAAACTGGGGATAATTTACAATTTACAGCAGCCAATTAACCTACGAACCGATACGTCTTGGAAAACCCACACCGTTACAGGGAGAACATACAAACTCCCTACAGACAGTACCCATAGTCAGGATCGAACCCGAGTCTCTGGCGCTGTTAGGCAGCAACTCGACCGATGTGCCACTGTGCCGCCCCTTTTTGTTAGTACAGGTACAGCTAAACTATTGAATTTATACAGGAAGTTAATTTTCATTTGATGCGTTATCACAGGATGTAAAAGCTGGAATACTTTTCAATGTCCATCAATACTCACTAAACATGTGCCAGAGGGAATACTAAAACAAACAATACAAATATAGTGCATTCACCAAATATTAATATCAATGTAATGAGCCAATTTTCATTTACAGTAATTCATCTAGCATGTGTTGTGTTTAATTCCAAGACTCCAGTGTAGAAACAAAACTAAATGATAGATGACCTTATTTTTTCATTTCTAGAAGCTAATTCCCATCCATTTGTTGTTTAGATTTTGTTTGCCACCCCTTCAGATCCATAAGACATCCATAAACACTTAGCTTCCAATGTGTGGGAAAGAACTGCAGATGCGGGATTATACTGAAGATGAACACAAGGTGTGTCTAAACTGGCACAAACTATGACTAAAGTGCTGGAGTAACTCAATGGGTCAGGCAGCATCTCTGGAGAAAGGGAAAAGGTGACGTTTCTGGACAGAACCCTTCTTCAGACTGAGAGTAGAGTGGAAGTGGAGCGTGGAATAAACTGGAGGAGAGATAAGGCCAGAACAAATCAGGGCCGGCAACAGACAACCTCAGGAAGGCTGGAGCCCATAATAGCCCATTGTTGCTGGGAAAGACATGCTAATGAGAGGGATACAAGGATATGAATAGTGGATCTGGTAGGAGGACAAGGGTGGGGGAGGTAATGCAGGAGATATTCATCTAGTTTAAAGAAAGCTACACCATAGCCAGAAAGTATATCAACAGCACCTTGCACCAGCATTTTCTATTAGAACTAATAGCTAGATGGCGGTGAAGGCAAGTCATTGGGTATTTTTAATGCGGAGATCGACAGGTTATTGATTAGCAAGGGCATCAAAGGTTACAGGGAGAAGGCTGGAGAATGTGGTTGAGGGAGAAAAATAGATCAGCCATGATTGAATGATGGAGTAGACTAGATGGGCCGAATGGTCTAACTTTGCTCCAATGGCTTATAGTCTTATGAACCTTGGTTACAAATAAAAAATAGAAAAATCCATTGATGTGCAACTGTTTGGAGGAAGCACGTGAGACAGTTCCTTCTCAATCTAAAAAAATCAAGCAAATTATTTTGAAATAAGAACCTCCATTATTTAGACAAAGCTACTTACAAATATTACTGCTGTTTGACTCAAATTTATTGGCAATAATGGATCATTTGTGCCCACATAATAAATGTCTAGAGCTAGTAATTCCATCCATTTCTGAAAATCTAATTTTTTTGTTAAAGTAGCAACTAGTTTTGCAATAACCCTACAATGTGAAGCAACGGCTTCATATGAAAATACAGATTTATAGAAATGTTTTGAAATTGCATTCCAGGAAAATCTAAATTATTACAATAAACAGATAAAAATGTTAAGAGTTCCGAGAAATTTAAAACAAACGGGCAACGTGACAAATTCCCTTCAGAACTGCTGAATAAGCAAATGTCTTAGCAATGGAAAAGCAAAAGTTAAGGAAAACCATGCACTGTATAGGAAGGAACTTCAGATGCTGTTTTATACTGAAGATAGACTCAAAGTGCTGGAGTAACTCAGCAGGTCAGGCAGCATCTGAGGAAAATAGGCAACATTACAGGTCAGAACGCTTCTTCAAACCATGCACGATTGGACATTCTTGGTCGCACCCGATCATAGGTATTCCCCTTTGTTCTACCTCCATCACCAATTGAAAACATGTTCGATTCCTCGTTATGATGATGTCATAAATCGTTAATTTTGCTTCACTTTTCATAATTGCTAAGTGACCTGCCAGGACAATCCAATATTCTGTCATTTTATTCTCAGCATAAAGGCCTTAGTGACACGCCGGCTTTACAACTGCATACACCAGCTGTATTTCAGCCAACACGATGCAATGAAGCAGCACGGTGGCGCACTGGTAGAGTTGCTGCTTTATAGCGCCAGAGACCGATTACCTCCCACATTCCAAAGACATGCAGGTTTGAAGGTTAATTGGCTTCAGTAAATTGTCCCTCGTGTATAGGATAGAACTAGTGTATGAGTGATTACTGGTCGACGCAGATTCGGTGGGCCGAAAGGCCTGTTTCCATGCTGTGTTTCCATGAAAGAGTCTGTATTCTTTACGAGATGTGACCTTATTCAAACATACAGGATCTTACGGGAGCTTGACAGAAATTGTTGAGATGTGTTCAGGAGTGGGAGATAATGTAAAAGAGGACATAGCTATAACTTAAGTGACTGGTCACTCAAACGTCAAGTGCGTACGTATTTTTTCCCTCAGAGGGAAATCTCCGGAATTCTCTCTCCCCCCCCCCCCCCCCCCCCCCTCCAGTTTATTATTGTCACATGTACCGAGGTACAGGGAAAAGCTTTATTTGCATGCCATTCAAACAGATCACACTGATTGAGACATTGATGCAGAGACAATAACCTGGCTGCTCAACACTTGGCTTGAGATCTAACTACTCCTTTGGTTTATGTTTCATTCGCAAGAAGAAGACCCATTCCTTCGCTCCATAGATGCTGCCTCACTCGCTGAGTTTCTCCAGCTTTTTGTCTACCTTCGATTTTTCCAGCATCTGCAGTTCTTTCTTAAACATACATAGATACAATCAGTACAAACTCCAGTATCATAGGCAAAGCAAAAGGGAAGATACAAAATGCAAAATATAATTCTCAGCATTGTAGTGCATTCGTTCGTTAGACAGTCCAATGTCCTCAATAGGGTGGAGGTGAATTGGACAGTACCCCAGCTTGTGGAAGGACCATTCAGAAGCCTGATGATGGAGGGGATGCTGTTCTTAAGTCAAAAGTCAAGGGTATTTTACTGTCATATGTCCAAGTTTGAACAATGAAATTCTTACTTGCAACAGCACAACAGAATATGTAAACAATATCCTGGTGGTACACTTTCAAGCTTCTGTACCTTCTGTCGGACTGGAGCAGGGTGAAGATGGAATGACCGGGATGGGACTGCTTGTCCAAGGCAACATGGAGTCAATGGTGGGAAGTCTGGTCTGTGGGCTCGACAACGCTGCTTACTTTTTTACTATTTACAACAAAAGACAAAGTGCTGGAGTAACTCAGCGGGTCAGACAGCATCTCTGGACAACATGGATAGCGCACGTTTTGAGTTGGGATCCTTTTTCAAATGTCAGGCAAATGTCTAGATATCAATTTTGCAACAACACTTTTCGTTAAATAATTCATCAAGTGACTTAGCAGTGACAGCGGAAATTGTGAGCAGAACAAACATGAAATATAGAAATCGAAAGTTCTTCCATATAATAATTCATGAACTAAGAGAACAACAAACATGTGTATTTAACTTGTACTTACAGGAAAAAGATATGAAAAATTCCAAACAGAAGATCAAGAAAAATGTTGTTTCTCTCTCGGGATCAAGCTTTATAAAGAAAGATCGGAGGAGGGACTCTGTTTCCGATTGGACAACATAAAACACTTGGAATGTTTTTTTTAACTATAAAGGGAATTGATGCAATACACACAAGGACATTACTACTATGACAAAAAGAGAAAAAAAGGATATAATTGCCAATTAAATAAACCACACTCTAAATATCAAACTTGAGAGAAAAGGCTTACCCATTATTGAAAGATTGGACTAAAGTGCAACATTATGTGCACTTTAGCTGAAAATCCTCAGTTACATTGTTTGATAATTGAATGCTTCAACCAGCCAGAAGATATTTAATTCACTTAAGAGATGCGGGTGTCAGAGGAAAAGCCCGTATTTATTGCCCATCTACAAATGGCTTGTAAAAGATAGCAGTGATCTGCTTAGCTGCGGCCAATGAAGTAATGCCATTCTCGCAAATGATATTAAGTTCCAGAACGATATACTTGTGAAGTTGGAAGAAAATGGGACTTAGTGGCTGTGGAGTTACATTACTTTAGTTTTTGTGTTTTAGAGATACAACGCGGAAACAAGCCCTTCGGCCCACCAAGACCAGCAATCACCTTGTACACTAGCACTGACACAATCCTACACACTTGAAACAAACTGACAATTTTATCAGAGCCAATTAACCGACACACCTGTACATCTTTGGAGTGTGGAAGGAAACCGGAGCATCCGGATGAAACCCACGTGGTCACATGGAGAACGTACAAACTCCGTACAGACAGCACCAATAGTCAGGATCAAAACCGGGTCTCTGGCGCTGTACGGCAGCAACTCTACCGCTACACCACTGTTCTACCCCATTGCTGTCACACAGCACTGGAAAAACGGGTTCGATCCTGATCTTGGCGCAGTCTGTGCAGAGTTTGCACGCTGTCCCTGTGACTGCCTGGGTTTTTCCCTAGTGCTCTGGTTTCTTCCCACATTCCAAAGGTTTGTAGGTTAATTGATTTCTGCAAATTGCTCCTTGGGTGTAGAATATAAAAGTGGGATTACATAGAACTAGTGTACAGGTTTGATTCACCTCTACACCATTGTGTAGACATTTATTTGCAGAATGTCTTAGTAATGCCTTTTTTTCTGGTTGCTTGTAATTTATGACACATACTGTTATGCCTCAATATCAACTCTCTACATAATGTAACTTATTTTAATAGCAGTTCTTCCCACAGAGTGAACTTCTTGTAATTCCAGTTCTATTTACTCCCTGGCTACTTACATCCTCCAATTTTATGTTATAAACAGAGCTCAAATTTAGGTTTGTTTGAATGTCCTCTTGATCTCTCTCCCCACTTTAATTACAAATTACAGCCCATGTATTCATTCCAATGGGCACTGTACCATTTTATGTTCAGGTCAAGCTCATCTTGTTGGAATAGCACCTTTCCTATTGCAGTATTTATGTCAGATTCCCATTGAAAGTTGACTAGTTTAGTTTATTGTCACATGTACCGAGGTACAGCAAAAAACTTTGTTGCGTGCTAACCAGTCAACGGAAAGACAATACATGATTACAATCGAGCCATCCACAGTGTGCAGATACATGATAAAGGGAATATAGTGAATACAATTTAGTGCAAGACAAAGTCCAATAAAATCTGATTAAAAATAGTCCGATGGTCTCCGTGCTGAGGTAGATAACAGTTCAGGACCACTCTTTAGTTGATGATGGTTCAGTTGCCTGATAACAGTTGGGAAGAAACTGTCCCTGAATGTTTCCTGAATAAACCAGTTAGCCTGACATCGGTGGTGGGGAAGATGCTGGAGTCAATTATAAAAGATGAGATAGCCGCACATTTGGATAGCAGTAACAGGATCGGTCTGAGTCAGCATGGATTTACGAAGGGGAAATCATGCTTGACTAATCTTCTGGAATTTTTTGAAGATGTAACTAGGAAAATGGACAAGGGAGAGCCAGTGGATGTAGTGTACCTGGACTTTCAGAAAGCATTTGATAAGGTCCCACATAGGAGATTAGTGGGCAAAATTAGGGCACATGGTATTGGGGGTAGAGTGCTGACATGGATAGAGAAGTGGTTGGCAGACAGGAAACAAAGAGTAGGAATTAACGGGTCCCTTTTAGAATGGCAGGCAGTGACTAGTGGGGTAACGCAAGGCTCGGTGCTGGGACTGCAGCTATTTACAATATACATCAATGATTTGGATGAAGGGATTCAAAGTAACATTAGCAAATTTGCAGATGACACAAAGCTGGGTGGCAGTATGAACTGTGAGGAGGATGCTATGAGAATGCAGGGTGACTTGGACAGGTTGGGGGAGTGGGCAGATGCATGTGAGGAAATATTATACAATAGAATTGCTCAGATGATAACTTCTGTGTGAGGAACTTATGTTAAGTTGCAAGAGAAGGACTTGGAGCTGAGGTTTTCTGAAATACATGGCCCCACAAAGAAATAAAGAACACACACACATATGAGAACAGATGGCTTGTCATAACATGGAGATGTTGATGTAAATAGGCATAGCTTTGTTTGCTTTGAAGCAGCTATAACGCTGTCAGAAGTTGTATTTGGTTTAGTTTGGTGTTTAGAGTATAGGTTATTGATGGGCTTCTTCTCAGGTCATGAGCATCATGTGTCCTTTCTTTATGACACCTCTTTGAGCTCGGGTGCGCCATAAACGGGATTTATGGTTGTCTATATTGGGTCTTGGGCACCAAGGCTAGATAATAGTCTGTGATCTGGTTTGTGCTGTTTAAATGTATTTATGTTGAGATAAGAGATAAGTCATGGGTGATGGTTGTGTGACCTTCGTATAAGGGTGGTTTCTTATGTTTATAGAAAACTGAGAAAGTAACTCTGTTTTGATAATCTTCCATTTGCTGTGTGGAATGCTATTAGTGAGGAGACCTTACATTCCTTTCGTCCATAGATAGAAGGGGGTGGTTGTATTTCAAAATGAAACTAGACCCGAGTTTGGGAAAAAGCAATTATAATTTATCAAGTGTGACAATTAGTGGCCTTTGTGTGGTTGAAGATTGTAGAAATAACTTAAGTCCTTACCATTTTATAAGAATGGGGCAAAACTCATATTGAATCCATAAGTAACTGTATTTTAATTATGTAGTTGTAGGGAAATGTATTTGTGTTTTAATTAGGACTGTAAGTATTAGACTTTGTTTAAATCTGATGTTTTCGAAATAACTTTATTTTCCAAAAGTGAAAATATATGTTTTGTGTGTATGTATTGTGTGATTGCTGTATGATGTGTATTTTATATTCTGAGAGGTGGTCTCTAAGAATTAGTTTTATATTTCTGTGGTTTTACTTCATTGAAATAAAATGATTTTGAGCAAAGAGGTTAAAGAAAACTGCAGAGGGAAAAAGGGTTGTAAAAAGGCCAGAAAAGGGAAAATCATGTGACTATACGTGTTGTCAATCACTGGAAAGGATTTAGTTAATTGGTTAATGCAAATAAGCTAAATGTATGGTAAACCATAATGATTGGTTAATAGTTTGCCACTCCATCTGTACCATAATTGTCTAATACCTGTATAATGTGTTACATTTGTACCAAAGTAGTAGTTCTTTCGATCTGCCCCAGAGTTTCTAGCTCTGTGTTGGAAGGTTTAAATAATTATCCAGCGCTGTCAGAATAAAGAATTGATTTTAGCAACAATGGTTTGAATCAAGTTTTCTTGAAGTGGACTGACAAAGAACTCGGTTTAACACATGGCAGATAAAGTTTAAAGCGGATAAATGTGAGATTATCCACTTTGATAGCAAAAACAGGAAGGCAGATTACTATCTAAATGGCCTCAAGTTGGGAAAAGGGGAAGTACAACGGGATCTGGGGGTCCTTGTACATCAGTCTATGAAAGTAAGCATGCAGGTACAGCAGGTAGTGAAGAAAGCGAATGGCATGTTGGCCTTTATTGATAACTATGGACTGAATCAGCATGTGACGGAGCCCACACACAACAAAGGTCACACTCTGGACTTAGTCATGTCCAAGGGTGTTAGCATTTCTAAGGTTGTTGTGATTGATGCTGCCCTCTCTGATCATTCCTGGGTATTCTTTGAGAGTGCTATCTCTGTGCAGACTAATGTTCAAAGAAAAGTAATCACAAAACGGTACATAACAGAAAACACCTGTGGAACATTTATTCAGGCTTTCTCCTCCATGCCCCTTGGGTCTCAGTAAATGAGCTTGTCGATAATTTCAATGTGAAAATTACAAATATTATTGATGCCATTAAGGTGAAAGTGGTCCCTGGCAAAAAGAAGTCTCCATGGAGAAACGCCACATTGGTAACAATTGAAAAAAGAGAGTGTCGGAAAGCTGAACGTAGGTGGCGGAAAACAAATCTCCAGGTTCACTATTACATTTATAAAGAAAGACTTCGAATCTACAACTTGGAACTGAGAAATGCAAGGCAATCCTTCTTCTCTGACATCATTGCCAAAAACAATAATAATGCACGGGCCTTGTTTACTACTGTCGACACGCTAACAAACCCTCCTGTGTCAGTAGCCCCTGAACTGCTTTCCACAAGGGCCTGTAATGAATTTGCCTCCTTCTTCACCGACAAAATTCAGAAAATTAGGCAAGCAGTCAGTGCCTCCACATCAGGTGCAGGACATGTGTTGTCAGTCAATTCAAATACCATGACACAATTTTATGTTATTAACCATAAAACCTTGGAGGATATTATACAACATTTGAAATCCTCCTCCTGCTGCCTCGATATTCTACCAACAGGCCTTTTCAAAGGTGTATCAAACTGCATGACCTCAGACCTTCTACAGATTGTAAACACGTCCCTTCTCTCAGGTGTCTTCCCACAGGCCCTGAAAACTGCTGTTATCAAGCCTCTCTTAAAAAAGAAGAACTTAAGACACTTCACTACTGAACAATTACAGACCAATATCAGACCTCCCATTTCTCAGTAAAATCACTGAAAAAGCTGTTTTTAAGCAGCTGAACAATTTCATGTTAATGAACAGCTGTTTTGATGTCTTCCAGTCAGGATTTAGACCACACCACAGCACCGAGACGGCTCTTGTTAAGGTCTTTAATGACATTCACTTAAACACAGACAATGGCAAAATTTCAGTCTTAGTATTACTAGATCTCAGTGCTGCATTCGACACAGTCGATCACAACATATTACTAGACCGTCTGGAAAACTGGGTGGGACTTTCGGGCACAGCATTAAAATGGTTTGAATCCTACTTGAAGGACAGGGACTACTTTGTGTCTATAGGTAATTACACATCTGAGCGTGCAAAAATTAAATGTGGAGTTCCCCAGGGCTCCATTCTGGGGCCTCTTCTGTTTAACATCTACATGCTTCCACTGGCTCAGATCATGAAAAACATCAAAATATGTTACCATAGTTACGCAGACGACACACAAATCTACATAACAATATCACCAGGAGACTATAGTCCAATACAAGCACTGAGTAGATGCATTGAGCAAATCAATGATTGGATGAACCAGAATTTTCTCCAATTAAACAAAGAAAAACTGAAATAATTGTTTTTGGAGCCAAGGAAGAACGATTAAAAGTTAGCACCCAGCTTCAAATGGTAATGCTAAAAACAACAAACCAAGCCAGAAACTTAGGAGTAGTCATGGACTCAGACCTGAACTTCAACAGCCACATAAAAACAGTCACAAAGTCAGCCTACTATCACCTAAAGAATATATCAAGGATTAAAGGATTTATGTCTCAGCAGGATTTGGAAAAACTTGTCCATGCATTTATCTTCAGCAGGCTCGACTACTGTAACAGTGTCTTTACAGGTCTCCCTAAAAAGTCGATCAGACAGCTGTAGTTAATTCAGAACGCTGCTGCTCGAGTCCTCACTAAGACCAAAAAAGTAGATCACATTACTCCAGTTCTGAGGTCTTTACACTGGCTTCCTGTCTGTCAAAGAATTGATTTCAAAATACTACTGTTGGTTTACAAAGCACTGAATGGTTTAGGGCCAAACTACATTTCTGATCTTCTGCTTAGCTACGAACCACCCAGACCTCTCAGATCGTCTGGGACAGGTCTGCTCTGTGTCCCCAGAGTCAGAACTAAACATGGAGAGGCAGCATTTAGTTTTTATGCATCACATATCTGGAACAAACTCCCAGAAAACTGCAGGTCTGCTGCAACTCTCAGCTCTTTTAAATCTAGACTGAAGACTTTTCTGTTTGCCGCTGCCTTTCAGTAAACAATACAATTTATTCATTATCTATACTGCACTGTAACTTCTATTCCTGGTTTAATTCTATTTTAAATATTTGATTTGATTGCTTTTAATTTTGTAATTATTTTATCTGAATAATCTAATAATCGTTTTACATCTAAATGTCATTTTATATGTGTTTCTTTCCAATGCTTTTAATGTTTTATGTAAAGCACTTTGAATTACCTTGTTGTTGAAAGGTGCTATACAAATAAACTTGCCTTGCCTTGCCTTTATTACACAAGGAATCGAATATAGGAGCAAAGAGGTCCTTCTGCAGTTGTACAGAGCCCTAGTGAGACCACACCTGGAGTATTGTGTGCAGTTTTGGTCCCCTAATTAGAGGAAGGACATCCTTCCTATTGAGAGAGTGCGGCGTAGGTTTACAAGGTTAATTCCCGGGATGGCGGGACTGTCATATGCTGAGAGAATGGAGCAGCTGGGCTTGTACACTCTGGAGTTTAGAAGGATGAGAGGATATCTCATTGAAACATATAAGATTGTTAAGGGCTTGGACACACTAGAGGCAGGAAACATGTTCCCGATGTTGGGGGAGTCCAGAACCAGGGGCCACAGTTTAAGAATAAGGTATAAGCCATTTAGAACAGAGACAAGGAAACACTTTTTCTCACAGAGAGTGGTGAGTCTGTGGAATTCTCTGCCTCAGAGGGAGGTGGAGGCAGGTTCTCTGGATGCTTTCAAGAGAGAGCTAGATAGGGCTCTTAAAAATAACGGAGTCAGGGGATATGGTGAGAAGGCAGGAACGGGGTACTGATTGGGGATGCTCAGCCATGATCACATTGAATGGCGATGCTGGCTCGAAGGGTCAAATGGCCTACTCCTGTATCTATTGTCTATAATGTGGAGGTGAGCGTTTTCACACTTCTGTATCTCTTGGTTGATGGGAGACGGGAGAAGAGGGAGTAGCCAGGGTGCAACTTGTCCTTAATTATGCTGGTGGCCTTGCCGAGGTAGCGGGAGGTGTAAATGGAGTCAATGGAATGGGGGTTGGTTAGTGTGATGGTCTGGGTTGCGTCCACAATTCTCTGCAATTTCTGCGGTCTTGGATGGAGCTGTTCCCAAACCAAGCTGTGATGAATTCTGTAAACTATGGAGGCTATGACATGGCAGAGAGTTGGAAAGAGGAGCGAGATGGGAGTGAGAAGGCAAGAGTGCAACAACAGGAGTCTGAGCAGACCCCATCCAACTAGCTTTTATTGTGTCACTAATTCTTTTGGACTGGAAAATAAGTGCTATCGGATGACGTTGGACGATACTAGGATGCGTGAAATGGAATGTTTCACCTGTAGTGAGGGGCCCTCTGGGAGGAGGTTTTCCCCTCTACCTGCCAACGGGGACTCAGGGTGGCAAGGAATCACCCTTACTTGGAAGTCAACTGTTTTCTCTTTTCTTTATTTGGTACATGTTGTCCAGATGTTCAGACCTGCACAGTTCCAAGTTATCTGGAGATTTATGAATGCAATACAGGATTAGGTAAATTAAATGTCACGTAATACAATTAAATTGGTGTCATTCAATGTAAATGAGATGAATAATCCAGCTAAAAGGAGCAAGGTCCACCCATAATGAAAGATATATGGGATGAAAGTTTACAACATATACATCAATGCTCGTTAAATGCCAGACACTCTTTAATACAATTTGAAGTACTACATAGACTGCACTATTCTAAAACAAAATTAAACAGAATTTTTCCAAATATCTCTCCTATCTGTGATAAATGTCAATATTTAGAAGCTAATTTAACTCATACTTTTGTAAACTGTAAAAAAATAAAACATTTCTGGACAGATATTTTAAAAATTATTTCTGAAGTTGTTAATATCCAATTGGATCCTGATCCAAAACTAATAATATTAGGAATTTCAGAACAAAGCATAAAACTTACAATAAACCAAATAAATTTCCTTGATTATAGTATAATAATTGGGGAAAAAATTAATATTAAAATTTTAGGGAAACCCAACAACCCCCACAATTAAAATGTGGATTATGGAAATGTCTGAGACTATTTGCTCGAATATGGTCTCCATTTATTGATTTTCTGAAAGGGTAAATTGGTTCAGCACGGAAGCTTGACTGAAACTTGAATCCAGGATTGGATGAAAATTACACTTTATAATCTAGGGACCTATCTCCAAAATTGTGTTATCGGTAATCTCTTTCATTTATTTATTTATTTATTTTTCTCCCTCCCTTCTCTCTATAGATCTTTCAAAAAAATCTATAAAAAATAAACAGAAGCTGTGTTAATATGTAACTGGTAAACAAATCATGTTTTGGTTATGATATGTATACGCTTCTAATAAAAACAAGTAAATAAATAAATAAATGGATAAATAAATAAATAAATAGATAGATAAATAAATAAATAGAAAGGAGCAAGGTCCTGGCTAAACTGAAAAAAGTAAAGGCTCAGGTACTATTTTTACAAGAAACCCACCTGCCTCAACAAGAACATGAGAAATTAAAACGCTTTGGCTTTAGAAACGCATTTTATTGTTCCGACAAAACTAGCCAAAAGAGGGGAGTGCTATCCTTATCACAAATGGAGTCAAATTTGTGGAATAACCCCGGCCATAGCGGAGGGACAGGCCTTAACACTGAGCACTCAGGAGGTACAGTGCGCTCTGCGTAGGATCAATCCACGCAAGGCTGCAGGCCCGGATGGAGTACAGGGAAGAGTATTAAAGGACTGTGCTGGACAGCTGGCGGAGGTATTCACGAGAATCTTCAATCTATCTCCATCTCTGGCAACCGTCCCCAAGTGCCTGAAAACAGCCACCATAGTGCCGGTGCCGAAAAAGTCCAAAATCACTAACCTCAACGACTACCGGCCGGTTGCCCTGACTCCAATCCCCATGAAGTGCTTCGAAAGGCTGGTCCTCTCCCATATTAAATCCAGCATCCCTGCCTCACTGGACTCCCATCAATTTGCATACAGGGCAAATAGATCGACAGAGGATGCCATCTCTCTGGCCCTTCACACTGTCCTGACTCACCTGGACAGACAGGGCACGTATGTGAGGATGTTCTTCATTGACTATAGCTCTGCATTCAATACGGTCATCCCCACCAAGCTCACCACCAAACTCCACCAGCTAGGCCTCAGCTCACCGATATGCGCTTGGATCCTGAACTTTCTCACGGAGCGACCGCAGGCAGTGAGACTGGGCCCGCACCTGTCCTCCACTATCACCCTGAGCACCGGCACACCACAGGGTTGTGTACTAAGCCCCATGCTCTACTCCCTCTTCACTCACGACTGTGTCCCTGCATTCGACACCAACACCATCGTGAAGTTTGCAGACGACACAACAGTGATTGGGCTGATCACCAACGGTGATGAAACAAACTACAGAGCGGAGGTGCAGAACCTGGCGGACTGGTGCGCCAATAACAACTTGGCACTAAACACCTCCAAGACCAAGGAGCTGATTATTGACTTCAGGAGGTCCCATTCTGGAGGATACGCCCCAATCTCCATTTACGGGGAAAGTGTGAAGAGAGTGTCCAGCTTTAAGTTTCTGGGCACTCACATTTCAGAAGACCTCACATGGTCCACAAACACCACCGCGCTGGTCAAGAAGGCACAGCAACGACTGTTCTTCCTGAGGACATTAAAAAAGACTGGTCTGCCCCAACAGCTGCTGACAACGTTCTACCGCTGCACCACAGAGAGCATACTAACGTATGGCATCTCTGTGTGGTATCTCAGCTGCACGGAGGCGGAGAGGAGCTCTTCAGCGCAGCGGATCATCGGGACAGAGCTACCAGCCTTGGAGGGCATCTACCACACGCGGTGCCTCAGGAAGGCCCTCAGCATCCATAAGGACTCATCACACCCCTGCCACGGTCTGTTTCAACTACTTCCCTCCGGCAGACGTTACAAGGCCTTCTACGCCCGAACCTCTAGACTCAGGAACAGTTTTATCCCAAGAGCTATAGCGGCTCTGAACCGGCCCTAATGAGTGCCCCCCCACCCACTCCCTTTGGACAGTCTCCCTCAGATGGTCACGTCAATCAATTCAGCTTGCTTATTTATGTATTGTATTTATTTACCTTTCTTGTACATCAGTGGAGCTGCACACTAAATCTCGTTGCACTGACGTGCAATGACAATCAAAGATATATTATATTATTATTATATTATTATTATTTGAATGCCATAAAGACGTCAGGACAAAGAGGAAAGGTATGAATTAGTTAAAGGAAAGCTGGAAAACAAAGTAGTGACACTGATCAATGTATATGCCCCCCCCCCCCCCCCCCCCCCCCCAGAGAGTACCAAATGTTTTTTCAAAACTCTGTTTGTTTTGCTTGAGAGACTGAAGGTTTTTTGATATGTGGAGGGGATTTCAATGTGGTCATGAATTGTAATTTGGATACAAGCCTAAAAAAAACCAAGATGCATCTGACCACGTTTATTAACACAACAGTGCAAGAAATGGGCCTAATTGATGTTTGGAGAGAAAAGGGACTATACACATTATTCAGTACCTCACTCAGTCTACTCCAGGATTGACTACTTTTTAATGAATACGGGTGAAATATGGGTGAAAGCCACAGGATCACAGAGTGTAAAATCAGGGTGGCAGATGTATCTGATCACAGTGCAATCAGCTTGACAGTACATTTGAAAAGTAGAAAAAGAAATACTATTTGGAGGCTCAATGTGGGTATTTTGAATGGTAAGGCAAATGTGGAACAAATAAGGCAAGAGATAAAAAGGTACATAGAAGAGAATGATAATGGGGATATGGATCCTGTAATACTGTGGGATGCTATGAGGGCAGTTATACATGGAAAGCTGATCGTCCTGACAAAATCAATTAGATTTTCAAATTAAATTACAAGTGGATTTCAAAGTAACATTAGCAAATTTGCAGATGACACAACGCTGGATGGCATTGTGAACTGTGAGGAGGATGCTATGAGAATGCAGGGTGACTTGGACAGGTTGGGTGAGTGGGCAGATGGAGTTTAATGTGCATCAATGTGAGGTTATCCACTTTGGTATCAAAAACAGGAAGGCGGATTACTATCTAAATGGTGTCAAGTTGGGAAAAGGGGAAGTACCAAGGGATCTGGGGGTCCTTGTTCATCAGTCAATGAAAGTAAGCATGCAGGTACAGCAGGCAGTGAAGAAAGCGAATGGCATGTTGGCCTTTATAACAAGAGGAGTTGAGTATAGGAGCAAAAAGGTCGTTCTACAGTTGTATAGGACCCTAGTAAGACCACACCTGGAGTATTGTGTGCAGTTTTGGTCCCCTAAATTGTGGAAGGACATTCTTGCTATTGAGGGAATGCAGCGTAGGTTTACAAGGTTAATTCCCGGGATGGCGGGACTGTCATATGCTGAGATAATGGAGCGGCTGGGCTTGCATACTCTGGAGTTTAGAAGGATGAGAGGTTATCTTATTGAAACATATAAGATTATTAAGGGTTTGGACACGCTAGAGGCAGGAAACATGTTCCCGATGTTGGGGGAGTCCAGAACCAGGGGCCACAGTTTAAGAATAAGGGATAAGCCATTTAGAACGGAGATAAGGAAACACTTTTTCACCCAGAGAGTTGTGAGTCTGTGGAATTCTCTGCCTCAGAGGGCGGTGTAGGCCAGTTCTCTGGATACTTTCAAGAGAGAGCTAGATAGGGCTCTAAAATATAGCAGTTTCAGGGGATATGGGGAGAAGGCAGGAACGGGGTACTGATTGGGGATGATCAGCCATGATCACATTGAATGGCGGTGCTGGCTCGAAGGGCGGAATGGCCTACTCCTGCACCTATTGTCTATCATCACACAAAAAAAGGCCCGGCTAGCTACATATGAACATAAAGTAGAAGAATTGAAAGAATTGAAGAAAAAACATAAAAACACACAGGATCAGTTGGTACTAAAACAGATTAAGGAAATAAGGGGGGAGAGATCCTCAGGGGAGATATGGAAAAAAGGGCATGAAGCAGGTCCAAAAGCAACTAGAATCCTGTGCAGACGCCTGAGTAAACAGCAGACCTCTAAAACAATTCAGAAAATAAGAGATCCTAAAACCAATCAATTATCACATGAGCCAGATGAGATAGAAAGAATATTTGAAGAGTACTATAAGAAACTCTATTCTAAACCACCATCAGCTGACGAAAGGACAATGAGAAGTTTTCTTAAAACCCCTGTCACACTGTGCGAGCTGAGCCACGAGGCACCCCGAGTTTAAAACAAATTTAACTCGTGGTAATCACGTACAATTAACATAGCGGGAACGTTGGAACTCGTGGACGCAACTTAGCGACTCGTGGTGCTAACGGCAGGTACCTGTGAAACTTGATAACTCTTGAAAAAATTCAAACATGTTTCAAGCTTTCCATGAGTAAAATGTACTCTTGAAGTTAAAAATGGAAACATTTAAACACGTTGTAAGAACGTAGTCGCCCGTGCGTTTACCATAGTGACTCGTGAGTCTACAACTATCATGATTTCATTTGGACTCTTCTCTGCCTTACAGGATTATTCCAAACATTTGTCACTCTTTGGGTAACGCAATTATTTTTCTGGGTTTATGTTCTAAATATACTTTCCATTTGTTTCCACTTACAGCCCCCAGGTTAACAAATTATCTGACAATATTTAAGATTGTTTAAGTAATCTGCCTGTTGTAACTAAACACTGAAATTAGGTCGACCTGCAATGGTAATGTGTGGCATGGTGTGAATTTCCTCAAATAATAGGTCAATGGTAGGATGGAATAGATAAGTGCCTGGTGTAATCCCTGTCAGGGCACAGGTTGCTTTACATCACTCAAACACAAGACTGTCGTTCACTAACCTATGTCGACATTATTATAAACTCTCTACATGTTTCTCGTCTGTTTTTACTACCATATTAAAATGGTGACAGTGACCATTTGTGTCAAATCCATTTTATGTTGGTGTTTGATTTAAATATACAGACGTATATACTACTGAAGTGTATGTAGCAAATATTATTAACTCTTTGCAGTCCCCTTAAGGCACGTTTTCTTTAAAAATGAACAGTGGAGTGATTTTCTTTTGGATTGGGGGTGAGATGAATTGGAAATTAAGAGGTAAACCTGATATGGGACTTTAAACCGTGTATATAGAAGAACTAATTCCATGTGCGTGAGACCGGGGGGAGGGGGGGTTAATTCATAATTATTGTGACCAGCAGAACGGAGGAGCAAACCTCCAAAGACGTACAGGTTTGTGGGTTCATTGACTTCTGTAAATTGCCACTAGTGTGTGGGATGCTTAAGTGGGATAAACGAGAAATTGGGTACGGGTGATCGATGGTTGGCGTGAGCTCGGTGGGCCAAAGGTCCTGTTCCCATGCTGTAAATTCTAAACAATTACATAATGTGGGAGCAAATCCCTGCGGTAGAGAGCGATCAAGTGGAGTGTTTCAGTTAAAGGGAGGCCTCGCAAATAGAGGAAGAATGTAGGGGGGGAAAAATACTCTGAGAGGCGAGGGGGTGGCCAATGTCCCTGTGAATCCGATACATCAACTTTGTGCCCTGCCTGTAGACCAGGGAGTCTGTCACAATCTCCGTGCGTGTCAAGAATGGCACCCGCTCTGAGAGATTTAAATGGTTTGGTTATGGGGGGGTCATAGAGTGTTACAGCACGGAAAAAGCCCCCTCGGTCCAACTTGTTCATGCCAAGCTAAGTCCTTCCTGGAGGGCTTGGGTTGCAAGAAGAAGGTGGATAGGTTTGAGTTTTTTTTCTTTGCAGTGCAGAAGGCTGAGGGATGACCTCGTCTCACATTTGGCCTCTATCCCTCTAAACCACTCATACCCAACAGGTTTCTGCAGAGTCTACAGTACAGCAAGGCTTGTGTTCCATTCAATATTTCCGCCACCATCTCCCACTACCATGGTGCTGTTGTCTTGAAACACAAAAGTGCTGAACTAACATCTGTGGAGAACATGTTTCGGATCGCCACCCTGCATTTGGCTGCTGGGTTAATTTTGATTTTAGATTGCAAAGGATCACTTGTTGTTTTCCAAATGACGTGCAATCTGTATTTATTGCGTCTTTGGAATATCCAAAGTCTCCGCTTTTCCATTTCAGAACATTTATTCGTCAGGCATTAAACAAGGGTCTAAAGAAGGGTCTCGACCCAAAGCGTCACATGTTCCTTTTTTCCAGAGAAGCTGTCTGATCCGCCGAGTTACTCCAGTTTCTTGTATCTATCTTCGGTTTAAACCAGTATCTGCAGTTCCTTCCTACACATAAAAAATAACGCGGCGACGGGAGAAGAACCCACTATTTCGGAAATGCCAGGAAAGTGTACAGTAATCTTTGCTCCGCAGCCAAACTGGTTGAAGGAAGATTGCCGAAAACATATTACTCAGATAAACAAGGGAGGTTGACAACATATTAAAATGTATCTCCGGTTAAACCCGTTTTTCTTACTGGGCAGCCACTGAATAAATGAGGAAGCAGCTTAAAATGAACTGTCGTTCAAAAGTAAATCGAGATAAGATCATTATTGATTCAGCTTCAATCAATAAAACGCCGCCCGCACTTTTTATGCATTAGCTCTGTTTTGGAGTATTTTATGTGTTAGTACACGGACATTTTTTGTAACTTAATCTAATGACCTTGGTGGTTACACTGCCTGTATGCAACCTGTCAACATTGTTCTCCCAGCTCTTCAACAAAACCACATCATAACGCGTTGCCCTCAGAGGACCAGTCACCATGTACGAACCCGTGCAGCCTTTTACAACAGCCTCCGGACAGGGAGTGAAAATAAAATCTCTTCTTACGAATAAAAAAACCTCAATCACTTTGGAATGTGTTGGAAGGAACAGCAGATCTTGTCCGGGAACATTACCATCTGGTTTGGGAATTGCTCTGCCAAGGACAAGAAGGCTCTGCAGAGAGTAGTACGTTCGGCCGAACGCACTATGGGAACTTCACTTGCCCCCCTGCAGGAACTATACATCAGGAGGTGCAACTCCAGAGCCAACAATATCATGAGAGACCCCTTCCACCCCTGCAACGGACTGTTCCAGCTGCTACGGTCAGGCAAACGCCTCCGTTGCCATGCGGTGAGAACGGAGAGGTTGAGAAGGAGTTTCTTCCCAGAGGCCATTCGGACTGTAAACGCCTATCTCACCAGGGACTAACTCTACTGAACGTTTTTCCTTCCATTATTTATTATGTAAAAGAATATGTGTGTTATGATTGTGTTTATAGTTTGTTTGGTTGTTTGGTTGTTTGTCTTTTGCACAAAAGTCCGCGAGCATTGCCACTTTCATTTCACTGCACATCTCGTATGTGTATGTGACAAATAAACTTGACTTGACTTGATGCTGGTTTAAACCGAAGATGGACACATAAAACTGGAGCAGCTAACAATGAATGGCCTGTTCCCTTTATCATCGTTACTTTTGTTCTACATCTCTCGTTTTCCTTTCCCCAGCTCAAAGACGCAGGATGGAGATGTCCTCTTTAACACTGTTGCTTATTAAAACAGACCTTCATTCAACCTTCATGAGAGGTTGGCTCAAGAGTAACTCGGGAGAGGAACTTAGTAACTCGGGAGACGAACTTGGAACATCGAAGAAATGACAAGTAAACAGTAAATTTAGTCAAACCCGTGGGAACTTGGTTAAACTCTTGATCATACACTTGGAATCTCGTACACAACCACGGGTCTTTCGCTTGGGGTACCTCGTGGGTCAGCTCGCACAGTGTGACAGGGCTCACTCGACCTGCCATCCATTGGTGAGATACAAAATAATACCATTACGTCACAATTTACGGTTAAGGAGCTGCAGTCAGTAGACTTAAGGCTAGTAAATCACCAGGCAGCGATGGATTTCCACCAGAATGGTACAAGGCCTTTAAGAACACCTCTGCTCCTGTCTTGCTTTAACTGGACCCTTAAAGAGGGCAGGGCTCCCCCATCATGGAAGGAAGCAATTATTACCATTTTACCTAAGGAAGGCAAAGACAAAGAGCAATGTAAAATTTTCAGGCCAATCTCAATTTTAAATGTAGACTACAAACTATTTACCTCAATCATTTGCAAAAGACTAGAGACTTTTGTACCAGATCTGATTACTGAAGACCAAACTGGATTTATTAGGGGGTGTCAAACACAGGACAATATTAGAAGAACCCTCCACATTGTGGATAATGCTAAAAAAAAAAGGATACAAATATGGTCCTGGTCAGTTTAGATGCCGAAAAAGCATTTGATAATGTTAGTTGGGTATTTTTATATGAAGTACTAAGGAGATTTGGTTTCAATGAAGATTCAATTCGGTGTATTAAAACAATATATCAGGAGCCTACAGCTACGATTAAGGTAAATGGAAACCTATCAAAAAGGATCCAGTTAGAGAGGGGCACAAGACAAGGATGCTGTCTTTCTCCTACTCTCTTCATTTTGTATATTGAACCCTTAGCACAAGCAATAAGGCAGAGAGAAGACCTGCAGGGGGTCAAAATAGGGGGGATAGAACATATCATTTGTCTTTTCGCTGATTATGTCATTATTTTTCTTGAACGACCAGATATATCTCCCAAATCTAATGAACCTAATGAAATATATGGATACTACTCAGGGTATAAACTGAATATAACAAAAACACAAATTCTTTCATTCAATTATTCTCCATCCCAACAAATCAGAGATGCATATAATCTGAAATGGAATTCAAAATCGATGCAGTATCTTGGTGTAACTATAACCAAAACACTTTCCAACATGTTTGAAACTAATTATAACAAAATTGAAGAAAACATCAAAAAGGATGTTGAAAGATGGTCTACCCTTCCTCTAGACTTCAGTGCCAGAATACAAATGGTAAAAATGAATATCCTACCTAAACCACTATATTTATTCCAATCTCTCCCAATTAATGTTCCCCGAGACAAATTCATAGCCTGGGATAAGATGATCTTTAGATTCATTTGGAATAGCAAAAAACCAAGAATAAAACTAACAACACTTCAACTGCCGAAAAGCAAGGGTAGAATGGCTTTACCAAATCTGAGGAAATACTTTTATGCAGCTCAACTCAGATCTCTGGCTTGTTGGTGCTGACCTGATTATGAATCTCGATGGAAAGAAATGGAAAGGGAGATACAGGGTTACCAGACCCAGATTTTGGTGGGAGACAAATATCTGAGAGAGGCTTTGATACATGCTATGGATCCAATAGTAGCATTTACGTTAGAAATATGGAATGTTATAGTGGAAAAATACAAATTAAAAAGAGGGGTTCACGCATTGAAGTAGTTCGCATATGACTCAAAGTTTAAGCCAGAGGTGTATGATTCAAAATTCAAAGAATGTGCACAAAAAGGCATAACGGCAATCAGGGCCGGCCTTAAGCCGATTGGACCGATTGCTCCCAATTGGGCCCCGCGAGTAAGGGGGCCCCGCGTCAGAGTTATCTACTCTTGGCTCGGGTAGATCTACCCCGGGTGGAGGGAGGAGAGAGGGGCGGAGAGAGAGAGTAGACAGATGGAGGGGCTAGAAAGGGGTAGACGGGGAAGGGGGTGTGAGGGGGAATGAAGAAGGGGGAGAGGGGGAGGTGGGTCGTTCGCTCACGGCAGCGCTCCCGCCCCTCCAGTCGCCGTGCTTCACGCACACAGCCCCGGTTCCACCCCTCTCTCTCCCCGGGGAGACGCGGTGAACAATACAGGGAGGTCCGGGCCGGGGGTTGGAGCAACGTTTACAAACATCGGCCTCAGCTCACACCCGTCAGCCCGGACCCCGGCATCTGCTCCCGCCGCTGGCCCTCCCTCCCTTCTCTCCTTCCCTCCCCCCTTGTCTCCTTCCCTCCCTCCTTCCTCTCTCTTTTCCCTTCTCTCATTCGTTCCATCTCTTCTTTCTCTCCTTCCCCCCTCCTTTCTCCTTCCCTCCCACCCTTCTGTCCGTCCTCCCTTCTCTCCCTCCTTCCTTTCTCTCCCTTCCTCCCTCCCTCCCTTCTCTCCCTCCCTCCCTCCCTTATCTCCTTCCCTCCCACACACACAAACACACAGACAACTAACACACACACATCACACACAGACAACTAACACACACAACTAAGTTAGGATGGGGTAGAAGCCCAAAGGGTAGGATGGGGCTGAAGCCCTAAATTTATTGCCTGGACTGGTTTTTCACCAATGGTTATTGGTTTTCCAGGATCTATTTAATTAAATTACTTTTTTTTTCATTTCACAGTCACTAAAACAAGTGGTATTATAACTATGTACTTTTCAGAGGTGATCTACAATTTTGTTTGTTACTTGTAGGCTTACATGTATGCAATTTTATATTAAAATGTAGCTTAGATCTGTTTGGTCCATTAAGTCGCAGGCACTTTTTAAGTGCACATTTTGATTACTTTCCATTCTACCATAGAGATATAAAGTCTATAATAGACTTTAATTATATTTCTATGAATCTACAGACCTTGGCTGGGAACCTGGGGCTCACCAAAATTGTTCCCAATTGGGCTCCGCACCTCCTAAGGCCGGCCCTGATGGCAATGTATACAGTTTCAGAAAATGGCGAGTTTATGAGCTTCCAAGATTTAAAGTCAAAGTATGGTCTCGAAAACAAAGATTTTTTTAGATACTTGCAATTAAGAGACTACTTTAAAAAAGAGATAAGGCCAGAACAAGATGAAACTTCAAATATTTTCAAGATGATTGTGGATGCATACAAACAGAAGGGGTCTCGGGTCATCTCTGCTTTCTAACAAGCTCTAGTGGGAAGTGAGGGAGAATCAACGCTCTACATAAAAACAAAATGGAAGCAGAATTAAAAATTCAAATAACAGAAGAAGAATGGTATCAAATGTGTGAAACACAATGTTCATCCACAAGCTCACTAGTATGAAGAGAATTTTGCTGGAAGAATCTAACTCGCTTTTTTATAACACCCAATATAAAAAGCAGACAACTTGCTGTACAACAACACTGTTGGAGGCTGTGCGGGAGGGAGTATGGAGGCAGACCACTCGCATATTTTCTGGAACTGTGTAAAGATAAGGCCATACTGGGAAAATGTTAACGTAGCTGTTAAAAATATCTTGGGTTATAAAATCCAAATACCTGCCCTGTGATGTATCTGGGGCACATTAAAGATATTGTAAAGATAGAAGATACTTATTTGATTAAAGTTTTACTTGCAGCAAGTAGGAAGGCCATTACCAGGCAGTGGCTTAATGAAAAAAAAAAAAAACAGGAACAGTGGCTAGAAATTGTGCAAGACATCTTTACTATGGAGAAACTGACTTATTCCTTGAGAGTCAAGGAGAATTCATTTGAGAATATCTGGGAAAAATGGTCCGTTTATTTGAGCCATGACACCAACTAGATAAATGCTGAGCTAGATGTGGGAAGATTGTGTTATACAGAACTAGATGGTATGTTTGTGTGAATATTGAAATATCTCCAGATAACTAATCAATGTAACGTTTTTTTTTAATTTGGTAAGGTGACTACCCACTGGTACTGCTCTCCAAGTTCGCTGGCTGCAAAGTTACAAATTCAGACATTAAGAAACCTAATGTCTGCTACTCACAGGATGTGATTCAGCAGTTTTCATTCTGAAGCACAAAACTTGGTTACAATCAAAAACTTTTCTGGAACAGAATGTGCCTTTTACAGTTGGCATAGTTAAACTATTATTCTGGAGAAGTCACAAGGAACTGCAGATGCTAGAATCTTGAACAAAATTACAGAGTGCTGGGGTAACGCACTCGGTCAAGCTGCTTCTGTGGAGTTGAAAGAAGGGTCCTGACCCGAAACATTGCCTATCCATTCCCAAAAGGCTACAAGGTGCTGGAGTAACTCAGCAGGTCAGGCAGCTTCTCGAAGAGCATGGATTGCCCTTTAGTGTTGAACATTTCCACCCTGGGGAATAAGGTTCTGACTGTCGACCCCATCTATGCCTCTCTTAATTTTATATACATCTATCAAGGGGGGCTCACCTGCTATCAAAATTTTCATCCACGTTTCTATGTCAAGGAATTGCAGATGCTGATTTACAAAAAAGACAAAATACAGGAGTAACTCAGCGGGTCAGCCAGTATCTCTGGAGAAAGGTTCCACCCCAAAACCTCCAGCACTGTTTTGTTTTCCGACACTTTTTTCCCACATGTCGGGACTTGATTATTCAATACTTTCCTGAATTTATTTTACCTTTACTCCCTCAATAAACTGGATGTCATTCAAACCACTGCTATCCGTTTCCTTGGCTCCAACTCTGTCTGACATTCAGTTTTCAAATTCTCACCCTCATTTCCTTGATCTCTCTAATCTTTTCCCACCTTGCAACTGTACAAAATCCCCAACTGTTTTCCTGAATTTTAATTGCTTCTCTTCAGTACCTTTAACTCTGAAAAGGTCGATGAAGCCACACTTTCTAGGACAACTAGGAGTGGGCAACAAATGCCAGCAATGGCCTGGCCTAAACAAAATAAAATAATGATTTCACCTAGCCTTTAACTTCACATTCCCTCCATAAATCTCTGCCTCTTGGGCGCCCTCCTCTGCTTTAAAATATTGTTTGAAATCTACCAATTAGTTTAGTTCAGTTTATTGTCACATGTACTAAGGTACATCTTTTGATGCGTGCTATCCAGTCAGTGGAAAGATTATAATATTACAATTGAGCCGTCCACAGTGTACAGATACATGATAAAGGGAATAATATTTAGTGCAAGATAAAGTCCAGTAAAATCTGATTAAAGATAGTACAAGAGTCTCAAGCAAGGTAGATAGTAGCTCAGGACCACTCTCTAATTGTTGATAGGATGGTTCAGTTGCCTGTTAACAGCTGGGATGAAACTGTCCCTGAATCTGGAGGTAGGCAAAAAATGCTGGAGAAATTCAGCGGGTGAGGCAGCATCGATGGAGGGAAGGAATTAGCGACGTTTCGGGTTGAGACTCTTCTTCAGACTGATGTGAGGGGGGGGGGGGGTGCGCGGAAAAAGAAAGGAAGTAGGCGGAGACAGTAGGATGTGGGAGAACTAGGAAGGGGAAGGAGGGAGAAAGCAAGGACTATCTAAAATTAGACAAGTCAATGTTCATACCATTGGGGTACAAATTACCCAAGTGAAATATGAGGTGCTGGTCCTCCAATTTGCGCTGGGCCTCACTCTGGCCATGGAGGAGGCCCAGGACAGAAAGGTCAGAGTGGGAATGGGAGTTGAAAGCTGAGCAACCGGGCAATCAGGAGGTGTGCGTTGCAGGGACAGTTTCTTCTGAACAGGCAACTGAACAAACCTAAAACAACTAGAGAGTAGTCCTGAGCTACCACCAGTTAGCTCATTGGTGACCCTCAGCGTGTCTTTAATCGGACTTTAACTCGCACTAAACGTTACTCCTTTTATCATGTGTCCGTACATCGTGGATGACAAAAGATAATTGTCTTTTCTCCCACTAATATCCCAATGGCTCAGCAACAAATTTTGTCCAGTCATTAATTTATAAAGCGTTGGGATATTTTACTTTTTTAAGGAGCTAACGTGACTCAACAAATCGTTTAACACAGCTGCGATTGATAATGACTCTCAAAGCTCAACATGATCAGTCAAGGATGAAAATATACACCACATATAAAAACATTGAGAAGTTTTTACTCAGAACAATTAATCAGATCTGCTTAAGAAGGAACTGCAGATGCTGGAAAATCGAAGGTACACAAAAAAGCTGGAGAAAATCAGCGGGTGCAACAGCATCTATGGAGCGAAGAAATCATATCTGCTTGACCTTTGTTGTGATTTACATCCACGAGATCACTTTAACCAGATAATTTAAATTTTCAACAACAATTCTGGTTCCCATTTGATGTCCACATGGATAGGTTCCGAATAGGGTCGGAAGAAGGATCCCAAACAGAAACGTCACCTATCCGTGTTCTCCAGACATGCTGCCCAACCCGCTGAGTTACTCCAGCATTTTGTATCCTTTTGTGTAAACCAGCAACTACAATTCCTTGCTTCTACTGCTTCTACATGAATAGGTGATATTTCAGGTCGGGAACTTCGAGCTTTATTATTCAATGGTCAGTCTGATAAAAAAAAACGTGTGCGTTCTAGAGCAGATTAAATGACTGGTGCCGATGCTGGCTACCATTATTACAAAGCACCTGCGATGAACAAACCGTTGGTGATTTGGCTTGAAAGTCAGAATTTACACCAGATAATCCATGAAAAATTGTGCTTTCTTGAGCAGGTTAGAGGACTGGTCCCAATGCAAACATTCATCACTACAAAGTAGCAAGATGGAAAAGCCTAATGGCGATTCGGCTTAAAGATCAGAATCAACACCGAACCCTTGACTGATTTATTGCAAAAGCAAAAAGTAGGCGGCAAGAGTGGCATCATGGTAGAGTTGCTGCCTCACAGCACCAGCATTATGGGTTCGATCCTAACTTCGGGTGGCGTCTGTATGGAGTTTGTATGTTCTCCCTGTGACCACAAGGGTTTTCTTCAGGTGCTCCGGTTTCCTCCCACATTCCAAAGATGTACAGGTGTGTCGGCTAATTGGATTTGGTAAAATTGTTCCTAGAGTGTAGGATAGAACTAGTGTATGGGTGATCGCTGGTTGGCGAGGGCCAAAGGGCCCGTTTATATGCTGTATCTAAAAACAAAAAGCCTGTTCAAATTATTTTAAGAAACTGCATGGTAGCAAATGTAAGAATTTGTCACATGTAGAGAAGGTGGATGAACAAATTTAAAGCAAGGGTTAATTTGTTCATCATTAAGGAGCACAGTGAAACAGCATGTTCTAATCATGTTGCAACAAATGTTTTTCCTGATTCATTGGCTCAGATAATTAGCAATGAGAGGGCATTGTAATTATGCTGAGCAAGTGTTCACGGTGGATAAGACCGGATTATATTGAAAACATATGCCAGAACACACTGATACTGCAAGGGAGGAAAAGACTGCTCCAAGAGATAATAGAGCAAAAGAGAGACTTGGCCCCATTGCTTGGTGGAAATGCTGCGACAGAATAATGCTCTCAACCCAATATTTAGCTTGATGAATCTCTTCCGGATGGGTCTCCAATGTAATACGGGGCCACTACCAATTTTCCAGCAACTGGTGGTCTGTCACCTCCTTTATTCCAGGCAAAATTACGTGAGTGCACATGTAACCTCCCCCCAGAAGCCCACCCCCGCTAAAAAATAGTGGCGCCTATGCTGGGTGAGATGGCCAATCTCAACCTCATCGGAACTTCCGCAGCCTGACTTCCGCAACCGGGCTCTGGAACTCTAACTGATCCGTTCCCACAGCCGACTTTGTGGGCCAGTATCTCGGCCCTCTGGCGGCCAAGGCGAACCGTTCAACTCCTCTGAGGCTGTGATCTCTGATGGTCCAGCAAAACAGATAACACGGTAAGGCTCTGGAACCAAAGGTGCTGGAAAATCGGTGGTGGACCTGTATATCCATTACCAAATATGGGCACATTTGCATGTTCATCCATTCAAGGACATTCACGGCACCTCGTCCAGTGAACTGTAAGTCCAATAAGATGACTTGGGTGTTATTAGCCTTTTAATTTAAGGCTGTTTTAAGAAAACTACTAATTGCATAAACACATGGAAAATTACTCATCGCTATGAAGATCTTGGGAGGTTGGGGTTGTGAAAGATTATGCAAATGCAGGTCTGAAGTCCAAGTCTGAAGAAGGGTTTTGAGCTAAATGTTATCTATCATGTTCATAAATCATAGGAGCAGCATTAGGCCATTCGGCCCAGAGTCTACTCCGCCATTCAATCATTCCTGATCTATCTTTCCCTCTCAACTCCTCTCCTGCCTTATTCCCATAACCACTGACATCCTTACTAATCAGGAATCTGTTAATCTGTGCGTTAAAAATACAAAATGACCTGGCCTCCACAGCCATCTGTGGTGATTAATTCCACAGATTCACCATCCCTGAGTAAAGAGATTCCTCCACATCTCCTTTCTAAAGGCCGTCCCACTTGGCAATTTTTTCGGCGACTGCTGGCATCATTGACTGATGTATCAGGTCACCGAAAATTTTGCGGCGTGATGCGGCGTGATGACGTATTGGCCCGCGGTGTTTTATCAAGTGTCGGCAACATTTTTTTTGTCGCCGCTGGATTTTGAAATGTTCAAAGTCTTTTGGCCGGTAGTTGCCGAAAAAATTCGCAACGTGGGACAGGCCCTTAAAGGTACGTCCTTTTATTCTGAGGCTGTGCCCTCTGGTCCTGGATTCTCCCATTAGTGGAAACATCCTCTCCGCATCCACTCTACACAGAACTTTCACTACTCTGTCAGTTTCAATGAGGTCCCACCTCATTCTTTTAAAGTACAGCAAGTACAGGCTTGGTGCCATCAAATGCTCATCTTACATTAATGCTATCCGTGTCTTAGATTAGTTTAGTTTAGAGATACAGCGCAGAAACAGGCCCTTTTGTCCACCATGTCCGTGCTGTTCAGCGATCCCTGCACATTAACACCATCCTACACACACTAGGGACAATTTACAATATTACAAGTCAATTAATCTACAAATCTGTACGTCTTTGGATTGTGGGAGGAAACCGGAGCTCTCGGTAAAAACCTACGCAGGTCATGAGGAGAACGTACAAACAACAGCCATATTTAGGATTGAACCCAGGTCTCTGGCGCTGCAAGGCAGCAACTCTACCATTGTGCCACCGTGCTGCCTTTTTATGTCCTCCAGAGATAGTGGCTGACCTGTTGAATTACTCCAGCACTTCAGTGTTTCCTCTGCAGTTCTTCTGTCTATATATGAACAAGCTTTGTTTGTAAAAGAACACCCACATACTACAGTGCCCTCCATAATGTTTGGGACAAAGACCCATCATTTATTTATTTGCCTCTGTACTCCACAATTTGAGATTTGTAATAGAAAGAAAAATCATATGTGGTTAAAGTGCTCATTGTCAGATTTTAATAAAGGCCATTTTTATACATTTTGATTTCACCATGTAGAAATGACAGCAGCGTATATACATAGTTCTCCCATTTCAGGGCACCATCATGTTTGGGACACAGCAATGTCATGTAAATGAAAGTAGTCATGTTTAGTATTTTGTTGCATATCCTTTGCATGCAATGACTGCTTGAGGTCTGTGATTCATGGACATCACCAGTTGCTGGGTGTCTTCTCTGGTGATGCTCTGCCAGGCCTGTATTGCAGCCATGTTTAGCTTATGCTTGTTTTGGGGGGTAGTCCCCTTCAATTTTCCCTTCAGCATATAAAAGACATGCTCAATTGGGTTCAGATCGGGTGATTGACTTGGCCACTCAAGAATTGAATATTGTTTAACTTTAAAAAACTAATTTTGTTGCTTTAGCAGTATGTTTAAGATCATTGTGAGGAAATTATTGGAAAGACTGGGCTTGTATTCACTCAAATTTAGAATAATGAGAGGGGATCTTATAGAAACATATAAAATTATAAAAGGACTGGACAAGCTAGATGCAGGTAAAATGTTCCCGATGTTGGGGGAGTCCAGAACCAGGGGCCACAGTCGAGGGATAAAGGGGAGCCTATTTAAAACTGAGATGGTAAAAACTTTTTCACCCAGAGAGTTGTGAATTTGTGGAATTCTCTGCCACTAAAGGCAGTGGAGGCTAATTCACTGGATTAATTTAAAAGAGAGTTAGATAGAGCTCTAGGGGCTGGCGGAATCAAGGGATATGGGGAGAAGGCAGGCATGGGTTATTGATTGTGGATGATCACAATGAATGGCGGTGCTGGCTCGCAGGGCCAAATAGCCTCCTCCTGCACCTATTTTCTATGTTTCTATGTTTTTATTGTCTTGCTGTAGAATGAACCGCCAGCCAATGGGTTTTGGGGCATTTGTTTAAACTTGAGCAGATAGAATGTGTCTATGCACTTCAGAATTCATTATGCTACTACCATCAGTAGTTGTATCATTAATGAAGTTAAGTGAGCCAGTACCTTCAGCAGCCATATATGCCCAGGCCATAACACCCCCACCACCGTGTTTCACAGATGAGGTGGTATGCTTTGGATAGGGGTAGTTCCTTCCCTCCGCCATACGTTGCTCTTGCCATCACTCTGATATAAGTTAATCTTCGTCTCATCTGTCCACAACACATTTTTCCATAAATGTGGTTGCTCTTTTAAGTACTTCTTGGCAAACTGTAACCTGGCCATCCTATTTTTACAGCTAACCAGTAGTTTGCATCTTGCAGTGTAGCCTCTGTATTTATATTCATGAAGTCTTTTGCAGACAGTGGTCATTGACAAATCCACACCTGACTCCTGAAGAGTGTTTCTGATCCGTCGGACAGGTGTTTGGGGATTTTTCTTTATTATAGAGAGAATTCTTCTGTCATCAGCTATGGAGGTCTTCCTTGGCCTGCCAGTCCCTTTGCGACTATTAATCTCACCAGTGCTCTCTTTCTTCTTAATGTTCCAGACAGTTGATTTTGGTAAGTCTAAGGTTTCGCTGGTCTCTAACAGTTTTATTCTTGTTTCTCAGTCTCATAATGGTTTCTTTTACTTTCATTGGTACAAGTTTGGTCCTCATGTTGATAAACAGCAATAAAAGTTTCCAAAGGTGACGGAAAGACTGGAGGAAAGACTAGGTGCTGAGAGCTCTCCTATACCTGTATTAAGGAGGCAATTAAACACACCTGAGCAATTACAAACACCTGTGAAGCCATGTGTCCCAAACATTATGGTGCCCTGAAATGGGGGAGGGGGACGACGACGACTATGTATAAACACAGCTGTAATTTCTACATGGTGAAACAAAAATATATAAAATACCCTTATAAAAATCTGACAATATGCACTTTAACCACATGTGATTTTTTTTCTATTACAAATCGCAAATTGTGGAGTACAGAGGCAAATAAATAAATGATGGGTCTTTGTCCCAAACATTGTAGAGGGCACTGTATATTAAACATGCCTCCAACTGGATACAGTCAGGTATAAAAATACATTATTATATAATCAGTATAATTATACATAATCAGTCTGCAAGGCACGCAAACAAAGTTTAAGTATTTGAAAATATTAGCTTTAGTTTTTGCCATCAGCAGTCCGAGAGGAATGAAATCAAACTTCCCACCACAATTTACTGACAGTCTTACCCTAAAACGTGTTTTCTTTGTCAGAGCTGTAAAGAAAATTCGAACAGCAGGATATTCCGTTGTGAATTCACGTTTGGTTATTAGACCTCTCTTCAAACATTGCAGTCTCTTTCCCACTATCTTCCTAAACTCAAATTTTGTGTTTTTTTTAATTATATAATATGTCATGAACATGTTTATACCTGTCAGGTATGCAACTCCTTTTTACTTTTGTTTTTAAAAATGCGACATTTTTCTTTGAGCGAGATCACATTTCAACGGGGGGGGGGGGGGGGGGGGGGTGTAGTCAGTCTACCACACAACAGAAGGGGGAGGAGTTGCAGTTTGATAGCACAAGGAAGAAGGATCTCCTGTGGCGTTCTGTACTACATCTTGGTGGAACCTGTCTGTTGCTGAAGGTACTCCTCAGGTTGACTAGTGTGTGATCGAGAGGGGTATTTTATGTTGCATGAGGAGGCTAGAGGGGTAAAAGGCGAGGACTAAGGGATCTCCAAAGGATCCCAACCCGAAACATAATTTAACCAGAGTATGATGTTTACATATCTGTTGTGCTACTGCAAGAAAGAACTTATCTTTAGAGATAAAGCACGGAAACAGGCCCTTCGGCCCATCGATTCCACGCCGACCAGCAATCACCCTTGACGCTACACACAATTTATTATGTTACTAAAGCCAATTAACCTACAAACCCACACATCTTTGGAGTGTGGGAGGAAACCGGAGCACCTGGAGAAAACCCACATGGTCACAGGGAGAAGGTACATACTCTGTACAGACAGCACCCACAGTCAGGATCGAACCCAGGTCTCCAGCGCTGTAAGCAGCAACTCTACCGCTGAGCCACCCCAATTTCATTGTTCCGTTTTGGGACATAACAATAAAACATTCTTGACTCTTCATCAGAGTTACTGCCTGACCCGCCAAGTCATGGGCCGTGGAACCGGGGGGGAGGGGGGGGGCTGGGAGGGCTGCAGCCACCCCACTTTTTTGGCTAGACATGTTTCAATGTCTCCGGCTTTGGACAAGGCACTGCTGTGCTCTGAGCAACCTGGTCGTGGCTGTTGGAGAGACGGGGCTGAGGGAGGGATGGAAGCAGAAGCAGCGGCGGGGACAGATGCGGACGAGGAGCCGGGGCTGGCGAGTGTTTGCAGGCCTGGCGAGTCGCTCGCTGCAGCTTCGGCCACGGAGCAACCTCACAGTGCAAGAGTCCCGGGCCGTCGGAAGCGTTGCGTCGCTGCCGTAGTCTCTGCGCTGAATTCACCCTGGTGACCGCCATGGACCAGGCTGTGGCTCAGTGCATCCTGGAGGACAACCAGTGGCTGCTGGAAGTAGGTACCAAGCACAGGGTAGAAGTGGTGGAAGATAGTGGCCTTCAAATGGGGGTGGTTGGAGAAAGCATCCTGCTTGCCTGCTAGATTTTTACTTACTAGAACTGCAGGAAAAATGGTCCTGATGTTGGGGGAGTCCAGAACCAGGGGTCACAGTTTAAGAATAAGGGGTAGGCCATTTAGGACTGAGATGAGGACAAACTTTCTTCACCCAGAGAGTTGTGAATCTGTGGAATTCTTTATCGCAGAAGGCAGTGGAGGCCAATTCACTGGATGCTTTCAAGAGTTACTGTAGATTTAGCTCTTAGGGCTAACGGAATCAAGGGATATGGGGAGAAATCAGAAACGGGGTACTGAATTTGGACGATCAGCCAGGATCATATTGAAAGGCAGTGCTGACTCGAAGGGCCGAATGGCCTATTCCTGCACTTATTTTCTATGTTTCTACGCGAGTATATGGCAATAAAACCCGACCACTTGATTTTGAAGCATTCATGCATGGTGGAGGTATAATGCAGTCATAGAGTGATACAGTGTGAAAACAGGCCCTTCGGCCTAACTTGCCCACATCTGCCAACATGTTGTTTAAGAAGGAACTGCAGATGCTGGAAAATCAAAGGTACACAAAAAAGCTGGAGAAACTCAGAGGGTGCAGCAGCATCTATGGAGCGAAGGAAATAGGCAACGTTTCGGGCCGAAACCCTTCTTCAGACTGATCGGGGGTGGGGGGGGGGGACAAGAAAGGAAAAAGGAGGAGGAGCCCGAAGGCTGGGGGATGGGAGGAGACAGCAGGGGGACTGAGGAAGGGGAGGAGATAGCAAGGACTAACAAAATTGGGAGAATTCGATGTTCATGCCCCCAGGATGCAGACTCCCCAAGCGGAATATGAGGTGCTGTTCCTCCAATTTCCGGTGCTGCTCGCTGTGGCCATGGAGGAGACCCAGGACAGAGAGGTCGGAGACGGAGTGGGAGGGGGAGTTGAAGTGCTGAGCCACCGGGAGGTCAGCTTGGTTATTGCGGACCGAGCGGAGGTGTTCGGCGAAACGATCGCCCAACCTCCGCTTGGTCTCACCGATATAGATCTGCTGACATCTAGAGCAGCGGATGCAATAGATGAGGTTGGAGGAGATGCAGGTAAACCTCTGTCGCACCTGGAACGACTGCTTGGGTCCTTGAACGGAGTCGAGGGGGGAGGTAAAGGGACAAGTGTTGCATCTGCCAACATGTCCCAGCTACACTACCTATTTTTGGTCCATATCCCTCCAATCCTGTCCTATACATTTATCAGTCTAACTGTTTCTTAAATGTTGGGATAGTCACAGCCTCAACTACCTCCTCTGCCAGCTTGTTCCAAACACCCACCACCCTTTCTGTGGAAAAAAAAGTTACCCTATCTCTCATGTAGGCCCTACATTATCTTAAAAATACTTCAAACAAAAAACATTGAAATCATACTTCTACAATGCACTAATACATGATTTTAATACATCAAATTTCAAAAAGTCCCTACCGTGGGAGGGGGTTGCCCCCCTCCCACACCCTGCCTTCACTCGGTCGCTCCACTCCCTCGCCGGGTACCCCCGAGGCCAGTGACCAGTGATCACAGCCCCCACCACTTTCAAAAACGCTCCAAGTTACGCCATCGGTTTGTGCTTTTGTTTTGTAAACCAGCATCTGCAGTTCCTGCTGTCTACATTAATAGGGATGATGGAAGAAATGAGTGCAAGGACATCTACATACAAACACACACACACAACTCAATACCATGTGCTTCCAAAACAGCATTGTATCAAAACATCAACACCGCGATGCATCTATCTGGGTAAACGGGTACAAAACAGGGCAGAGAGGGGCTGGGTTGTAGGGTCTTGAAAGCTGTGGCGTATCAAAGCTGAATCTCTTTAATTGTGACACGAGACTCTCCGATGGTTTCTTGCAGAACATGGACCTTCTCAAAGCGTTGGGCGGACCTCTGTTTGTTGATGTCAGGCAGCGCAACGCAAAGATTATAGAGGAGCTCCTCTAGTATCTGCACACAAGGTGATCGGCTGCTGTAACACGGCCATGCGACAATGCTCGGCCTTTCGGACAGAAGCCAAGGCGTTGAAGGAGAGGGAGGGTGGAAGGAGGTCGGGAGAAGGTGGACCCGTCCTATCCCTGCTCTACCCGCTAAAAGATGTCCCACCAGCCTCGCCCCTTCCCTCCCTCTCTCTCTCACCTCCAGCACTGTGGACCTTGCTTGACTTCCCGGGGAACGGCATCGTGGTGGGACGAGGCAGGCTGGTTCAATGGCGTGCTCAAGCGGCGGGCTTCTTGCGGCTCTGGCTCCGGGGATCCGGGGACGGGACACAGCGGGCTGGGCATTGCCGCCCGCGGGGGCACAGGCAGCGAGTGGCGGGACGGGACGGGCAGCAGGGGAACTCAACATGTGCCGCCCTCCTGCTAATCCATCAGCTCACCGAGCACTCCGAATGGCTAGGTAGATTTGCTCATCATAATTCCACTTAATACTGCATCATTCAAAGGGACAGACAGGCCCTGCAAGGATGCTTCTCTGCCTCTGCCGCATTTGCTCTCAGAGTACAGTACAGCAATGTTTGTGCCAAACATGATGCAAAGAAAAAGTCATCCCATCTGCCTGCACCTGACCCTTATCCATGTATCTTAGAGCCCGCTGAGCGCTGACATGGGTTTAAGATTAAGAGGGGAATTATTTAATAGGAACCCAAAGAGCAACTTTTTATTTACACACAAAGGTGTATGGAACCAGTTGCCAGAAGTGGAAGCTGACGTTGGTACTATCACAACATTTGAAAAACATTTGAACATGTACATGGATAGGAAAGGTTTAAAGGGATATGGGCCAAACGCAGGCAGGTGGAACTAGTGTTGATGAAACATGTTGGTTGGTGTAGATAAGTTGGGCCAAAGGGCCTGTTTTCACACTGTATGACTGACTTTAAGGGCCTCTTCAATGCCACTATGATATCTGAATCCAGCATGTTCCAGGCACCCACCCCTATCTGTGTAAAAAAGCAATGCCTCGCACATCTTCTTTAAACTTTGCCCCTCTCGCCTTAAAGCTACAGCCTCTAGTCGGGTGACATTTCGGGTCACAACTCTTCTTCAGACTGAATGTAGGGGAGGGGGGTGTGGAGAAGATAAGAGGGCAGGAGAAAGCCCGGCAAGTAATAGGTGGATACGGGTGAGGGTTGTTTTTTGATAGGCACATGATTGAACAGAGATGAAAAGACAGAAAATGTGAGTCAAAAGGATTGAAGCGTTTCAAATTATGAAGCTAGAGGTGGTGGGATGGGGGAATGGAGAAATAGATGCAAGTTCAGGTGAAGGGGGGAGGGAATTAATGAAAAAGGGGAGGTAGGGAAACAAGGGAGAGGAGGAGGGTTATGTAGTTACTGAACATTTAATGTTCATACCATTAGATTGTAAGCTACCCAAGCCGAATAGGAGAGGCTGTTCCTCCAGTTTACATTGGGCCTCACTCTAACAATGGAGGAACAGCACCTCATATTCCACTTAGGTAGCTTACAACACAACAAACATAGAAGTCATCAATTTGAGCTCACTATAATGCCTCCGCTTTTTCTCATCCATCTCGTTTCCATTTTCATTATTTAATTGTGCTCAAGTTCCTCAACATACTTTTAGCTTTTTTTTAAATGTCCAATTAACTTTATTTAAAGAGTTCACGTCAAGTTCCAAGTGCATGATTATCAATTTTTCCTTGTAATTTAAGTACTTCAAAATTTGTTGCAGTGAAATGAGCAGAACGACATGGAGGGTGGGGAAGAGATATGCTTCCCCACGATCTTTTGCACGACCCTCAAATGCACAGTCGCCATATTTCGGCGTTGTTTACAAAAGAAAACAGTCCAAAGTCCGGTCCACATGCTTTAAGAAATATTTCCACATTTACAAATCCAGGTATTATGACTACAAACAAGAAAACTGTTGCTTAGCAAATTTTACAAGTCACCAAATGGCATTAGAAATTGCCATCACCCCAAATCCTGATAATAGTCTTTGAAAATAACACACCCAGGTGATGAAAATATTATGGAAATATTTGATCTAATTATGGACCAAATACATTAGAGACGAGAAGATGTTGGAAAAATCTTGTATAGTAATATTGTAAATTCACCCAGTCCCGTAAATTAATGGACCAAATTCTGAACAATAATTAAGACATGTAATTATATCTGCGGAAGGATTTTCATCATAGGAACTGGCCGTTTTCAATGGATCATATGCTCACTTTGAGCCCATTGCCAATTACATTAAGAAGATTGAGGTGGGGATTACAAACCAGAGATAACTATGGAGCTGTTCAAGCCTTTCGGTTTAACTAACTCACCCAGTTAATTCAAAAGTATGCAAAGCAAATTATTGTCCCAGCCAATTAATATTTTAACAGCAATTTTAACGATTATGCTGATCTGTAATCCTCTTTATATTTTATGACATTCCGATGCTTCACACTACCTACTTTAGGGAACAATGCTCCACCAAAATTGTCAAGTGCTCAAAATAATAATAATACCATTAAGAATTTAGCAATGCCTGAAATGGAGATGGAACGTTGAATGATAATATTGTGCTAGTTGTTGATAGATCAGAACTTACCAAGGCAATCAGTACAATTCTTCCAACATCTTCTGCATTTATCGATGCAATCATTTGAATCTGTACGAGGCATAAAAAACAAATCTCCTTATGTCAAAGGAATTGTCAAAGCTATTGAATATCCTTTCACTTCACTAAAATTTTGAATGAGTATTTTCAACCATATGCAAAACTATAATGCAGAGACCAGAGGCTTGCCTTGGGCATTTCATGCCTGTACATTTTTTTTACTACAACACACATCCAGCAACCAAGCCACCTTTTAGGATGGTTAAGTGACAATGATTCTTGCTGACCCGATTTTCAAAAATTCTCAATAAAGATTTCAACCACCAGATTCAATGGTCCATCTACTTTATTGTCACGTATGCACAATACAGTGAAATTATTTTGCACAACCCACAAATGCACAGTCGCCATATTTCGGCGCTGTTTACAAAAGAAAAATGTCCAAAGTCCGGTCCACATGCTGGAAGTACTGGAACGCCCCTGATCCAGGCAAGCCCCAGGCTGCTGCAGGCCCATGACCCAACGTCCTTCTCCTCGCCCTACCGCCACTGCAGCCGACCTTGAAGGACCAGCTTCTTCCCCTCTGTTATCAAGCTTTTGAATGACCCTTCCATAACCAAGGGTACAGTCCGATTCTCCATCCTACCTCAATGCTGACTTTGAACTTTTTCTCTGGAACTATAGCGCTACAATACTGATGTCTATTTTGTGCACTGTACCTTTCCCTTCAATCCACTATTGCAGTGGAGTTTGGCTTGATTATATATTTTTGGCTTGATTATTTGGCTTTAATACTATATATAAAGTATTATCTGATTTGATCAGATAACATGCAAAACAAAGCATTTCACTATACCTCAGTACACATACCAATAATAATCCTAAACCAATCTCTGCTCACACATGGCAGTTGAGACACCAATATCTGGTCACATCCGATCTTCCAACCTGCCTCATTGCAGACCTTGGACTTTTTCTCAGGTTCCTATTCAATTCAATCTGACACTCTAGAAAATACTTCTTGAAATATCAGCACTATTAAAAGGACAATTAACAACTACACCACAACATTTTCGGCATGGCTACAAGATTGTGACCATTTTAATTTAAATATTCCAGCTTTCTCTCTTACAGAAAGGAGACTAATTAAAGCTATGCCATGACTCAGGCACACTCACCAGTCTCTTCGTCTTCGTAATCTTCTGCCAGTTCCTCCATTTCTGGAACTGCAAAGGTGAACATCAGGTCATCAGCGGCAATTCTATTTTTACATGTGTAGGAAGGAAGTGCAGATGCTGGTTTACACCAAAGATAGGTACAAAATGCTGGAGTAACTCAGTGGGGCAGGAACTATCTTTGGATAGAAGGAATGGGTGACGTTTCGGGTCGAGACCCTTCTTCAGACAGACTTAGTCACCCATTCCTTTTCTCCAGAGATGCTGCCTGTCCTGCGTTACTCCAGCATTTGGTGTCTATCTTCTATTTTTACCTGTATCAGGTTAAGTTTTACCCCATTTTTAAATATACAGTGCTCATTCTTGAACCATAACCCCATTAACCCCCACAATTTACCTTGATGTGGATGGGAAATGTTTAGAGGGGTTTAGATGGATATGGACCAAAACAGGGCAGATGAGACTAGTGTGGATGGGGTACCTTATGGGTCACAAGTTGCTGCGGGTGATAGTTGAGGCAGATATTATCACAACATTTAAGAAACATTGATCAGGTACATAGATAGGATAGGTTTGGAGGGATATGGGCCAAACGCGTTCAGGTGGGCCTAGTGGACATGGATCATGTTGGTTGACATGGGCAAGTTGTGTCGGAGGGCCTGTTTCCATGCTGCATGGCTCTATGACCTTGGTTGGCATGGGCAAGCTGGGATGATGGGCCTGTTTCCATGCTGTATGACTCTGTTTATAACTCTTCCCATCCTGTCCCTTGTAAGGAAGCCATCTCTTTCTCCCAATTTCTCCGCCTCAGCCACATCTGACCTTAAGATGAGGCTTTCCATTCTGGGATATCTGCAATGTCCTCCCTTAGAACATGGAAAAGTACAGCACAGAAATAGGCCCTTCAGCCCAAAAAGTCCGTGCCGGACATGAAGCCAAGTTAAACCGATCTCCTCTGCCTGAACGTCATCCAAATCCCTCCATTCCCTTCATATCCATGTGCCTTTTTCAGGAAACATTGCTTATCTTCTACAGCGGTTGATCAAGGCCCCTCTCACATTTCCACTGTATCCCGGACTTCTGCTCTCATCCCACCTCCCTCTGGATAACACAGTGTTCCCCTGGTTCTCGCCTGTCACTCCACCAGCATCTTCATCCACCACCTCATCCTTCATCATTTAGAAACATAGAAAATAGGTGCAGGAGGAGGCCATTCAGCCCTTCGAGCTAGCACCGCCATTCATTGTGACCATGGCTGATCGTCCCCAATCAATAACCCGTGCCTGCCTTGTCCCCATATCCCTTGATTCCACTAGCCCCTAGAGCTCTATCTAACGCTCTCTTAAATCCATCCAGTGACTTGGCCTCCACTGTCCTCTGTGGCAGGGAATTCCACAAATTCACAACTCTCTGGGTGAAAATTTTTTTTCTCACCTCAGTCTTAAATGGCCTCCCCTTTATTCTAAGACTGTGGCCCCTGGTTCTGGACTCGCCGAACATTGGGAACATTTTTCCTGCATCTAGCTTGTCCAGTCCTTTTATAATTTTATATGTTTCTATAAGATATCCCCTCATCCTTCTAAACTCTAGTGAATACAAGCCTAGTCTTTTCAATCGTTCCTCATTTAACAGTCCCGCCATCCCAGGGATCAATCCCGTGAAACTACGCTGCACTGCCTCAATCACAAGGATGTCCTTTCTCAAATTAGGAGACCAAAACTGTACACAATACTCCAGATGTGGTCTCACCAGAGCCCTATACAACTACAGAAGAACCTCTTTACCCCTATACTGAAATCCTCTTGTTATGAAGGCTAACATTCCATTAGCTTTCTTTACTGCCTGCTGTACCTGCACGCCAACTTTCAGTGACTGGTGTACAAGGACACCCAGGTCTCGCTGTATCTCCCCCTTACCTAACCTAACCCCATTGAGATAATAATCTGCCCCCTTGTTTTTGCCACCAAAGTGGATAACCTCACATTTATCTATATTATACTGCATCTGCTACGCATCTGCCCATTCACTCAGCCTGTCCAGGTCACCCTGCAACCTCTTAACATCCTCTTCACAGTTCACACTGCCACCCAGCTTTGTGTCATCCACAAACTTTCTAGTGTTGCTCCTAATTCCCTCTTCCAAATCATCAATATATATGGCAAACAGTTGCGGCCCCAACACCGAGCCTTGCGGCACTCCACTCGCCACTGCCTGCCTTCTGAAAAGGACCCGTTCACTCCTATTCTTTGCTTCCTGTCTGCCAACCAATTTTCTATCAGATTCAACACGATCGCACTCCTAGCCAACTTAGTTGTGGGAACAGCTCTGCCACAAGATAACAAGAAATTGTAGATTTGTAGATGTAGCCAAGTCCATCACACAGGCCAGACTCCCACCATTGTCTCCATCTACACGTTACGCTCCTCGGAAAAGCAGCCAACATAATCAAAGACTTGTCCCACATCGGCCATTCCTTTTTCTCCCTGCTCCCCTCCGGCAGAAAGTACAGAAGCTTGAAAGAGCACACAATCAGACTCAGGAACAGCTCTTTTCCCTCTGTTATCAGGCATCCGAACGTTCCTTGCATATGCTAGGGTCCTGTCTTATTCACCTCTACCCCATTGTGGGCATTGGACTTTGTCTATGGAACTGCTGCGCAACAATGCTGAGAACTATATTCTACACTATCTTTCCCTTTGCCTTTACCTATTGTACTTGAGTTTGACTAGATTGTATTTATGTATAGTATTATCTAATCTGTTTGGATAGCATGCAGAACAAAGCTTTTCACTGTACCTCGGTACACGTAACAATAACAAACCTAATCCTAAAACAACACCCCTCCTACCTCTTTCCGCCTTCCACAGAGACCAATCCCTTTGTGATGCCCTGGTCTGGTCATTACTCCCGCACCCACCGACCAACACCTTCCAAGCCCCTGGCACTTTCCCCTAAAGCCACATACGGTGCATTTATCACAGAGACGCAGGGAACTGCAAATGGTGGTTTTTAAATAAGAGGCAAAGTACTGGAGAAACATAGCGGGTCAGGCAGTTTTGTGAGGCAAATGAAACTTTTAAGCTACTCGTAATTTACTTAAACTTTATTTAAGATTTAAGCAACTTATTTCTGTAATACATAACTTCAAAGCGTCTGGAAAATATCGCTGATTCCGCAGGCCTCCCCGGCCCGAGGCCCCGCACATGCGCACACTCTGGAAAGGCCCCGAACATGTGCACATTTCATTCTCCCTTTCTATTATAAGTTGAGACGGTCAGGATGTTTAGTATGTCTTGAAGACCATCGCAGCACTGGAGCATCAGGAGATAATGGTGTTTCAATAGCTGGTGGTACATATATTGCTTGGTCATCAACTTCACTCATATTGTTATTTACATTTTCAATTTTAGAATTACTTATAGAAGTTTCCATAGGGGATGATGTTCCCTAGATGATGTTGAAGGAAGTTCTCGATCAATATTATCAAGGAGTGATGGAGCTGATGGAGAAGACGGACATGGTGCAAGGTCACGAAGTGAGACAGTTGACTGAAGCCCATCCCGATACTTGATAGTTGCATAAGAAATGTTGACATCAGTCAGTTCTACTTCATCAACAAAGGGCTCATTCTTATTTGATCGGACAAACCGACGAAGCAATACAAGCCCAGGGCTAGTCAACCATGATGGCAGAGATGTACCACTAGAAGGCAATTCACTAGATGTTTTCAAGAGAGTCAGATTTAGTTCTTAGGGCTAAAGGAATCAAGTGATATGGGGGAAAAAGCAGGGACGAGTACTGATTTTAGATAATCAACCATTATCAAATTGAATGGCAGTGCTGGCTCGAAGGGCCAAATGGCCTATTTTTCTATGTTTCTATGAACAGTCAAACCCGATTTGCAGAGTGTGCGATTGATAAGGGTTTGCAAATAGTTGCAAGCTGTGACGGTAAGTATAAGGTCAAAAAGCTGTCTTAAGATGCAGTGCCCTCCATAATGTTTGGGACAAAGACCCATAGTTTATTTATTTGCCTCTGTACTCCACAATTTGAGATTTGTAATAGAAAACTCATGTGGTTAAAGTGCACAATTTCAGATTTTATTAAAGGCCATTTTTTACATATTTGTTTCACCATGCAGAAATTACAGCTGTGTTTACACATAGTTCCACCATTTCAGGGCACCATGATGTTTGGGACACATGGCTTCACAGGCGTTTGTGAATGCGCAGGTGTGTTTAATTGCCTCCTTAATGCAGGTATAAGAGAGCTCTAAGCACTTGGTCTTTCCTCCAGTCTTTCCATCACCTTTGGAAACTTTTATTGCTGTTTATCAACATGAGGACCAAAGTTGCGCCAATGAAAGTAAAAAAAGCCATTATGAGACAGAGAAACAAGAATAAAACTGTTAGAGACATCAGCCAAACCTTAGGCTTACCAAAATCAACTGTTTGGAACATCATTAAGAAGAAAGAGAGCGCTGGTGAGCTTACTAATCGCAAAGGGACTGGCAGGCCAAGGAAGACCTCCACAGCTGATGACAGAAGAATCCCTTCTATAATAAAGAGAATTCCTCAAACACCTGTCCGACAGATCAGAAACATTCTTCAGGAGTCAGGTGTGGATTTGCCAATTACCACTTTCCGCTGAAGTCTTCATGAACAGAAATACAGATGCAAGATGCAAACCATTGGTTAGCCGCAAAAATAGGATGGCCGGGTTACAGTTTGCCAAGAAGTACTTAAAAGAGCAACCACAGTTCTGGAAAAAGGTCTTGTGGACAGATGAGACGAAGATGAACTTATATCAGAGTGATGGCAAGAGCAAAGTATGGAGAGAAGGAACTGCCCAAGATCCAAAGTATACCACCTCATCTGTGAAACATGGTGGTGGGGGTGTTATGACCTGGGCATGTACGGCTGCTGAAGGTACTGGCTCACTTATCTTCATTGATGATACAATTGCTGATGTTAGTAGCATAATGAATTCTGATGTGTATAGACACAACCTATCTGCTCAAGTTCAAACAAATGCCTCAAAACTCAGCAAGACAATGATCCCAAACATACTGGTAAAGCAACAAAGGAGTTTTTCAAAGCTAAAAAATTGTAAATTCTTGAGTGGCCAAGCCAATCAGCTGATCTGAACCCAATTAAGCATGCCTTTTATATGCTGAAGAGAAAACTGAAGGGGACGAGCCCCCAAAACAAGCATAAGCTAAAGATGGTTGCAATACAGGCCTGGCAGAGCATCACCAGAGAAGACACCCAGCAACTGGTGATGTCCATGAATTGCAGACTTCAAGTAGTCATTGCATGCAAAGGATATGCAACAAAATACTAAACACGACTACTTTCATTTACATGACATTGCTGTGTCCCAAACATTATGGTGCCCTGAAATGTATAAACACTGCTGTAATTTCTACACGGTTAAACAAAAACGTATAAAAAAGACCTTTATTAAAATCTGACAATGTTCACTTTAACCACATGTGATTGTTTCTATTACAAATCTCAAATTGTGTAGTACAGAGGCAAATAAATAAATGATGGGTCTATATCCCAAACATTATGGAGGGTACTGTAGGTCGGACTACCCAGCACATATGTGAGAAATCTTATTTGCTAGCTGCTATAAATAGCAATGCAGTAATGACCAGATAATCTCTTTCAGCAGCTGGATGGATAAAACCTTGGCAAGGACATCAGAAGTAACATCCCTGTGGTCCTACAATACTGTACGAGCCAAGTAGACGTTACTTTAGACTATAGAGATAAAAAGTGGAAATAGATCTTTTGGCCCACCGAATGCATGGTGATCAGCATCACCCCATCCGTTAGCACTATCCTACGCACTAGAGACAATTTACAAAAGCTAATTAACCTACAAATCTGTACGCCTTTGGAGTGTGGAAGGAAACCTGAGCACCCGGAGAAAACCTAGGGAGAACGTACAAACTCAGTACAGTGCCCGTAGTCAGGTTCAAACCCGGGTCTCTGGCGCTGTAAGGCAGCATCTCTACCGCTGCGCCACTGTGCCACCCCTAAAGTAGATGAAACATGTTCTGACAAAGTTGTTCCCTTAGTGAAAGGAGGCATCGGTTCAAACTGATAATTAGCATGTTTGGATTCAACAATAGACTTCATGATTTATGGAATTATATTGCTCAAACAATTTATTTTTTGTTTACCAAAGGAAAGATTTAGTGGAATGAACCATTAAGAATATTGTTGACATAGTTAATGGAGTCACTGTAATTAATCTCTGGCAACATGAGAAGATAGGAATAGAGCATCCGACCCCTTTCACTGCTCCAAAACTCAATAAGATGTTTAATTTTTTTTAAAGATACAGCATGGAAACAGCTGTATTACTAAAACTGAATAAGTATGAAAAGGTGATCAATGGTCGGTGTGGACTAGGTGGGCTGAAGGGCCTGTTTCCACACCTTATCACTAAAACTAAACAAGTATGAACAGGTGATCGATGGTCAAGGGGGACTAATTGGGTTGAAGGTCTGGTTCAACACTGCATCACTAATACCAAACAAGTGTGAATGGGTGGTTCAATGGTCAGCATGGACTTGGTGGGCCGAAAGACCTCTTTCCATGCTGTACCTTTCAATTCATTTATTTTATTTACCCCTCCCCTAAAAAGCAATGTCAATTCCAGCCTATCTCCTCACTTGGGGGCCAGCAAAAAAATATGGAATTTTAGGTGATTAACATAAAATTGTTGAGGCTTCACTTAAGCTAAATTATATTTTAAAGTCAGTTACAAGACGACTGTGAAACAATTGTTTAAGAAGGAACTGCAGATGCTGGAAAATCGAAGGTAGATAAAAATGCTGGAGAAACTCAGCGGGTGAAGTAATTCGCTCACATTCAATGCCAGCCTGCTAGCAAATAGTCATTTTCATTTGCCACAAATCTCACCGTCTCTCACATCCCGATGGTCAGCTTCCTCAAAACAGAATTGAATTGTTCCTTTAATGTGTACTTGGAAAAGTGGCAGAGTTGGTAGAGCTGCGGCCTTACAGCATCAGAGTTCGAGGGTTCAACCCTGATCACACGTTTTCCCTGTGACCACGTGTTTTCTCCGGGTGTTGCGGTTTCCCCCACATCCCAAAGATATGCAGGTTTGCACGTTAATTGGCCTCTTTAAATTGCCCTTGGTGTGAAAGTGGGACCCGGGTTCGAACCTGACTACGGGCACTGTACTGAGTTTGTACGTTCTCCCTGGGTTTACAACTGGTATGAACGGGTGATCGGGTGGCAAGGAACTGCCCAAGATCCAAAGTATACCACCTCATCTGTGAAACATGGTGGTGGGGGTGTTATGGCCTGGGCATGTACGGCTGCTGAAGGTACTGGCTCACTTATCTTCATTGATGATACAATTGCTGATGTTAGTAGCATAATGAATTCTGATGTGTATAGACACAACCTATCTGCTCAAGTTCAAACAAATGCCTCAAAACGGGTGGGTTGAAGGGCCTATTTCCATTACAAACCCACTGACTCCAACAACTATCTCAACCACTTCTTCCCACCCTGCTTCCTACAAACTCTATCCCCTACTCCCAATTCCTCCGTCTACGCTGCATCTGCGCTCAAGATGAGGTGTTCCATACTAGAACATCTGAGATGTCCCCATTCTTTAGGGAACGGGGTTCCCCTCTCTCACGATAAATGAGGCCCTCACTCGTGTCCTGGTACCCTGCAGCTCCGCCCTTGCTCTCCCTCCCCTTAGTAGTAACAGAGACAGAGTCCCCTATTCCTTACCTTCCACCCCATCAGCCGTCGCATACAACACATAATCCTCCGAAATTTCTGCCACCTCCAACGGGATCCCAGCACTAGCCACATTTTCCCATTTCTAATCCTTTCCGCCTTCCGCAGAGACCGTTCCCTCCCCAACTCCCTGGTTCACTCATCCCTTCCCACCCAAACCACTCCCTCCACGCCCAAACCACTCCCTCCCCACCACAGAAGATACAACACCTGTCGCTATGCCTCTTCCCATGACTCTGTCCAGGGACCCCCCCGGCAGTCCCTTCAGGTTAGAGGTTCACGTACCTCCTCCAACCTCAACTACTGTATCCGTTGTTCAAGATGTGGACTCATACATCGGCAAGACCAAACGCAGACTGGGCAATCGTTTCGCGGAACAGCTTCACTCAGCCTGCCTGAACCAACCTGATCGCCCAGTTGCTGGACACTTTAATTCTCCTTCCCATTCCTACACAAACCGTTCTGTCCTAGATCTCCTCCATTGTCAGAGTGAGGCTAAATGCAAATTGGAGGAGACAGCATCTCATACAGTATTTTGCTTGCGAAGCTTACTGCCCAGTGGAATGATATTTGATTTATCTCACTTCAGGTTGCCTCGGTATTCCCTCTCTCTCTCTCTATCCCTCCCCCACCCAGGTCACACTAGCTTCTGATTTTCACCCTACAAACAGCTTACAATGGCCCGTTTCCTCTATCATCTATACTTTTTTGCATATCTTTCATTCAATGTTCTTTATCTCTCCACATCACCGTCTATATCTCTCGTTTCCTTTATCCCAAACCAGTCTGAAGAAGGGTCTCGACCCAAAACGTCACCCATTCCTTCCCTCCAGAGATGCTGCCTGGCCCGCCGAGTTACTCTAGCTTTTTGTGTCTCTCTTCGGCCTATTTCCATGTTGTATCTTTCAATCAATTCATTTTTTCTAATGCAATGGCATGCTCTATCCAGAGTAGTGTTTCCAAAATGTGTAACCTACCCCCGGACGGCAAATTTACCTTCTTCCACTTGTGTTAAGTCTTGTTCAACATTATATTGCGAAGGAATTATCACCTGTCTCAAATTCACCATCAATCAGTTCTACCATATCCCCTTGCAAAAGTAGGATTTATTTTGGTTTTATAATTTTTGCGCTGTATTTGGCCTAAGATTTTTTTGTTCTGTTATGAATAGATATTCAGGAACACCTTCCAGTAATTTTTGAGAGAAAAAACACATTACTCTATATAAATGCCAAGAAACTGCCAAGTGAATCAGGTGATCAATTATTATTTTACCAATAATAGTCTAAATACATGGAGTGACTCACAACTAATTTTCAATTGAGTATTTGTTCTAAACAGGTGAAACAGGGGGACTAATTAAAGCAGTGCTTCTGATAGTGCTTTTAAATATGACATGCGGATGGAGTTCATGCTGCTAATCGAAATGGGTGTAAGATTCACTGTTAACAAGGGCACAGCTTGAAGGTGAGCGGGTCAAAGTTTAATAGAGATGCATGGGGCAAGTTTAATGCACAGAGGGTGGGGAGGCACAGTGGCATCGCGGTAGAGCTGCTGCCTTACAGCGCCACAGACCCAGGTTCGATCCTGACTACGAGTCCTGTCTGTACGGTCTCCCTGTGACTATAATGATTGCTGGTTGGCGCAGATTCGGTGGGCTGCAAGGCCTGTTTCCACTCTGTATCTCTAAAGTCTAAAGAGTGGTGGGTGCTGGGAACGCACTGCCAGAAGTGGTGGTGGAGGCAGATATGATAGTGGTACAATTGCAGGGAGTGGAGGGATATGGGTCATGTGAGGAAGAGATTATTGTAGCATCATGTTCAGCACAGTCTGACTTTGTGGGCAAAAGGGCCTGTTCCTGGAGTATATTTTCCTCCCCTTAATATTGCCCAATATCCCAGGTAAATGTTCTACTTATGCACGATTGATATTACAATTTTCCAGTAAACTGCAAAGACAGCATGCTGTAAAGGAAAGGAGCTGAAACTCACACTGGCACTAGTTATTCTCATCTGAAGCAGTGCCCAAGCTCAGGAGCTGACATGTACGAAAGGGCTGGTGACCTCTGGTGCCTAGAGGCCTCCACGATCTTCCCCAGCTCTGCTCACATCCCCATCTCTACGCCATCTAGTGGGCCAGCTGAGGACCAATTTGAGTGTTGCATAAAAAAAAGTGCTGGAGTAACTCAGTGGGTTTAGTTTAGCTTAGAACACAGCATGGAAGCAGGCCCTTTGGCCCACTAAGTCCACGCTGACCATCGATAACCCGTTCACACTAGTTCTATCTTATCTCACCGTCTACACACCAGGGGCAATTCATAGAGGGCAATTAAACTACAAACCCGCACATCTTTGGGAGATGGTAGTAAACCAGAGCACCCGGAGGAAACTCATGCAGTCACAGGGAGAACGTGCAAACTCTGCACTGACAGCATCCAAGGTCAGGATCGAACCCGGGCCTCGGGTGCTGTGAGACTTGTTGTTGAGCTCAAGTATGATGTTGAATTATAGTTTAATCTAGCATTAATAAAATAGTACAGTAATGCCCCTGTTCCACTTAGAAAACCTGAACAGAAACGTCTGGAGACTTTGCGCCCCACCCAAGATTTCCGTGCGGTTCCCGGAGGATTTTGTCAGTCTCCCTACCTGCTTCCATTACCTGCAACCTCCGGCAACCACCTGCAACCTCCAGGAACCGCACGGAAACCTTGGGTGGGGCGCAAAGTCTCCAGAGGCCTCCGTTCAGGTTTTCTAAGTGGAACAGGGGCATTACTGTACTATTTTATTAATGCTAGATTAAACTATAATTCAACCATACGTGAGCTCAACAACAAGTCTCACAGCACCCGGGGCCCGGGTTCGATCCTGACCTTGGATGCTGTCTGTGCAGAGTTTGCACGTACTCCCTGTGACTGCGTGAGTTTCCTCCGGGTGGGGCGCAAAGTCTCCAGAGGTTTCCGTTCAGGTTTCCTAAGTGGGACAGGGGCATTAGGAAACAGGCCTATTGGCTTTTTGGCCTCGTGTCCGTGACACAACTCTAAATTACATAATAAAGGAGACTACCAGTTTATGAAATAAAGACATAAATAACCACACAATAGCTAAAAGAGAGAACAAGTGTCGCAGCGGTAGAGTCGCTGCCTTACTGCGCCAGAGACCCAGGTTCGCTCCTGACTACGGATGTTGTCTGCATGCTTTGTATGTTCTCCCTGTGAACATATGGGCTTTCTCTGGGTGCTCTGGTTTCTTACATTCCAAAGACATACAGGTTTGTAGATTAATTGGCTTTCGTAAATTGTCCCCAGAGTGTAGGATTGAACCAGTGTACGGGTATTCGCTGGTCGGCATGGACTTGGTGGGCCGAAAGGCCTGTTTCCACACTGTATCCCTAAACTAATGTAACCAGATGGCTTTTAAAAACAAAGGTTTCTACCAATTCTATTTTGATACTAATACTATTCCATTATTATGGAATTCATCCACTTAATTCACCTCTTTGTAGATAAACTATCCAGCACCAGGTCTGGAAACATTCCCAGGGTATTAGAGCAGTAATCTGAGAGATAAAAAATGGGAGATCAATCATACTAACCTTACTGTCCTGGAACTCTTCCATTGCCAGTTAGGTCACATGCAAACTGGAGGAAACCTCATACTCCACTTGGGAAGGTGACAACCCAATGGTATGAACATTGAAGTCTTCAATTTTAGGTAACTGACCAACAAACAACCACTCCCCCCCCCCCCCCCCCACCCCCCACACTTCCCTGAGCCCTTCCTGAATCTCATCCTCCTCCCCTTATATCTCTTCCTCTAGCTTCACATCTCTTTTCTAATCTCACAGCCTTTTGTCTTTTATCTCTGGCCCTGTCCAACCACCTGCTAATCAAACCCCCCTTCACCCGTATTTGCCTATCGCTTACCTGGCTACGCTCTTCCCCCCCACTACTATAATCAGTCTGAAGAATGGTCCCGACCCAAAATGTCACCAATCCATGTCCTCCTGAGACGCCGCCTAGTCCACTATTACTCCAGCACTTTGCGTCTTTTTCTGGAAAACCAGCATCTGCAGTTCTTTTTTTCTCTAGACTAATTTGATGTTCACATTGTTTCTAAAAATACCAACATCTTTGCCCCCAAAATCCTTTGGACACATAATCGCTATAAGTTTAACTATCGCAAGATTATGTACATTAAGTTCTCAACTTCCTTATTTCTGATGGAGGATATAGTTTTTCAAGCTTCTGGAAAGCTACCAACATAATCAAGGACGAGTTTTATCCTAGTCACATCCTCGTTTTCCCTGTTCCATCAGACAAGAGATACAGCAGTATGAAAACTAAATGCCCCTGTCCCACTTAGGAAACCTGAACGGAAACCTCTGGAGACTTTGCGCCCCACCCAAGGTTTCCGTGCGGTTCCCGGAGGTTGCAGGTAGTGGAAGCATGTAGGGAAACTGACAAAAACCATCGGGAACCGCACGGAAATCTTGGGTGGGGCTCAAAGTCTCCAGAGGTTTCCGTTCAGGTTTCCTAAGTGGGACAGGGGCATAATACCTGCAGATTCAGGGACAGTTTCTTCCCAATTGTTATCAGGCAACTGAACCATCCTATTGCTAACTAGAGAGCGGTCCTGTCCCACCATTTACCACACCCTTGGATTACCTTTAATCGGACTTTACCTTGCACACAACGATATTCCCTTGATGTTTAAGAAGGAACTGCAGATGCTGGAAAATTGAAGGTAGACAAAAGTGCTGGAGAAACTCAGCGGGTGCAGCAGCATCTATGGAGCGAAGGAAATAGGCAACATTTCGGGCCGAAACCCTTCTTCAGACTGATTCCCTTGATCCTGTGTGTGTACACTATGGGTGGCTTGATGTTAATCATGTATTGTCTTTCCGCTGATAGCACACAACAAAAAAACTTTTCACTGCACCACGATACATACAACAATAATAAACTAAACAAATCTACTTACTATTCCCTCAAACCTCAAAGAAGATATAACCAGTCATGGGAAGTTCTCATTCATGATGCTGTTTATGTTGCAAAGGGAACTTTGTGGAACATATTGCCATTCTAAACCCATGGAGGCGAAAACGAAACTTTCAATTACCATGAAGATGACAGGTTTGCTCACAACAAAAGCTTTTCACCTCAGTACACTTGTCAATAAACTTAATTCAATCTCAAAGCTGTGGATGGTACGTTGACCAGATAAATTTAGATTAAATAAATTGGGAAACATAAGAATCTTTGACATGACAAAGAAAAATATTTTTATCAAAGCCAATGAGAGTTAATATATTTGCAAAGCTGATGTCAATAGTGTACTAAAGAAATTGATTTAGTGAGGGATGGGTAGGTGGAGGAAAATATGGTTCACAATCTTTTCGCGTTCATAGACACACACAACATCTGAAGTACACAAGGATTATTGCTTCCCAATCCAAAGTTTAAGGCCACCATCAAAAGATTTCATTGAAATTTTGTGGGAAAATTAGTTCATTCCCTTGCAAATGTTTGCATTGTTTTTTATTTGCAGAACACCAAGCTTATTTTCAGTGTGTAAAGTTTTATTTTATTTATCATATTCAAAGATTATGAGCAATTTAATTCTGCTCGCCAGATACATTATACCATTAGTCAGACTGAATGACAATTGTTTTGTTAGTCTGCGCTGTTATCTTGTAACAAAAAGAGCACACCATAAATCATAATTGCATCTACAATACAATGTACTACGTATATGATTAATGTTCAATAATATACTTCAGGTTGGCTCACTTCCTTCAGCTCCATTCATTCCAATGACAAAAGTGCTCAGCTCAACAAAAAAAATCTAAAAAAATAAAGCTTCAGCAAGAAGCAATAAGAATGTATTTAATGGTTCTATAATATAATCTATAACCTTTGTTTTACAAATTCCCATAAGTCCGGTTTCTAGTGCTTAGAAATTTCCAAAATGAACAAGCAGCCCAAGTAAAGCTCTCCTCGATCAATTACTGGATGCCAAGATTGGCTGTCGACAAATTGGACAGGTGGAGTTTTCTGAAAGCCAGCGATCAATGCAATGAATATGAAACTCGTGTGCACAAGGCAGGCGTCTGAGCTTGTTTCCAACTGCATAATCGTTAATACACACGCTGCAGGTTTTACTGAATTCATTCTCTGCACTAATACTTCCGTAATTCCGAGTCATAAGATTGTCAATTTGTTCTTTGGTTAGACCCCTCTGCCTCTCTTCCTCATCGTCGTCATTCAGCAAAAAGAAATGAGCAAGCCGTAATATTGGCAGGGTACCGTTTTCTACCAAACTGTTCGTATCTCGAATTTGTCTCGTCTCCATGCTTTCAGCAGCGCGGTCAAAGTTATCGTTCTGCAGGTTTTCTTGGCCCTGAACCCTCGCCGACTGGTTTCCAGTTAATCTGTCGGCTGATTCATTCCTTGAATGAGAGAGGTTTAGATTTGGGTTGGACTGCAGGTTTGCAGAATCAAAGCTGTCGGATAGGTTCGGCTGAACTCTTTGGTTAAGTTCAGAATCTGAATCGTTCTCCATGAGGGAGCTCAGCTCACCAAATCCTGTCATAATCTGACGAAGTATTGACCTCAAGGCTATTGACGATGGCTCTCCAAGCCCAGTCTCAGATATCCTACGCAGAGGTATACGAATGGTGCTAACATAAGTTCTAATACCCGCAAGTTCTGATCTTGAGATGGTTCTCCGGAAACCGCCACTGTCACTTTCAAAAGTCACTGTGTTTTCTGCCATTCGGACTCGGGATCGAGTTCTGTTAGCGATGCTGTCACGATCTCGATTTTCTCCAGGACGTATCCTTCTAACCTGAAGATCCAACATAATGGTGGGATGTCTTCGAACGGCCGAAGACAATCCGCTGGAATGAATTCGCTCCCTTTCATCCACGGCCTCCTGTCTCAGCAAGCCTCCACCTGCCGGTGGGACCGTGGTACTCCCACTGGCAGCCTGCATTTCTTCCGTGGTCATCGTGGATTGGTCTACAGTCCCCCGTTGCCTCCTGGTACTCTGTCTCCGATCCACGTAGTTATCTCGCCGAGATGCAGTTGGATCTGAAGGATTTACAGCGGTGCTTTCTCTACGTAAGGGCGATCGGCTGCGCCTGTTCTGCAAATTCCTATAGGATCTGTGCTGTTCCAGTCGTCCCTGAAAGTCATTCTCATTTATCGCGGTTTCTATGGCGTGCCTCTCCAAGTCCTCAAGTGCAATGCGATCATGTTGCTCCTCTTCATGTATTGTTCTAACGTTCTGCCATTCTGCTCTGCGCCTACTTGTTCTCCGCTCCCCAACCACGCTCAAAGCTGCTTGCTGATTAGCACTCTGTCTCCTGGACCTTTGCCTACCGGTTGTGATCTCAATAGTTCTGCTCCTCATATTCCTTTGGACCACAGGTGGAGTAACTTCCACGCTTTCTACTTCCTCAACTCTAACCGCAGCTCCGAAATTACTGGCAGAACTGGTCCGCGCAATGGCTGGTTGGATGTGGGCTCGAGTTCGACTTCTGGTACGACTTGAAACACGAGACGCACTTTGTTGCTGAGCATTTTCCAAGTTCCTATTCGTTGTACCTTCCAGTGTGGACGTATCCATGGACTGACCACTGACCGCTTCGTGTTCGTGATTGATGTTGATTTCGAGGCTGAAGCGGAATTCACCGCTGTTGGGGTTGGTCCGACTCACCGCTCTCCACGTCTGGTTCCCACTTTGTCCACTGCGCGTGGCATTTCCTGTGCGTCGAAATGTGTTCAGCCACTCCAGCAGGGAATCACTATTGGAGCTTTCTCCTGGCAAGTCAGAGCCTATAAAAAGATGGATGGAGGGGAAAAAATGTCAATTCGTCAAAAATCTAGGCTCAGTCATTCAGCATAGGAACAGGCCCTTCATCCCAGCTTGCCCATGCCCAACAAGGTACCTCATCTACACTAGTCCCACCAGCCTGCATTTGACTGATATCCCTCTAAACCTATCCCATCCACTAAAATCTTTCAGTTAAGAATGGAATCACATCCTATAAAACACAAATTACATTTCAAAAGATATATACCTAAACAAAAACCCAGGATGAGGCTCACTTGGGATGACACAATTACAGTTGAAAGAGCTGCTGCCTCACAGTGGCAAAGACCCAGGTTCGATCCTGACCTCATGACCTGTCTGCATGGAGTTTGCATGTTCTCCCTGCGACCATGAGGATTTCCTCTGGGTGCTCCAATATCCCAAAGACATGCGGGTTTGTAGGTTAATTGACCATTATAAATTATCCCTAGTGTGTAGGGAGTGGATGTGACAGTGCGATAATATATAATTTGTGAGAACAGGTGAGGACTTGGTTGGTGTGGACTTGGTTGGTGTGGACTTGGTGGGCTGAAGGGAGTGTTCTGTATCTTCCAATCAATTAAAATTTAAAAGAGATATAAACAAAAACTCTGGATGTCATGCGCTGTCATGCTGAAAAACAAAATCATATACAGTTAAAGATACAAAGTGCTGGTGTAACTCTGCGGATCAGGCAGCATCTCTGGAATACATGGATAGGTGACATTTCATAAAGAAAGGTCATGACCTGAAATGTAACCTATCCTTGTTCTCCAGAGATGCTGCCTGACTCGCAGAGTAACTCCAGCACTGTGTCTTTTTGCGTAAATAGCAACTGCAGTTCCTCGTTTCCACAAACACAGTTAACCTACAACAGAGGTTTGCACCTCATGAATTGCACAATGCAATTATACTAATGCAAATTTCTTTGCAATAATTTAAACCCATAGATTGCATTCATGGACAAACTAAAATTTAAAAAAGCGCATGACTTACAGAAATTAAAACTATTAAACTATTTCATATCAATTTTAATAGTAAACGCTGACAAAGCAAAAGGGATTTATTCGTAGCCGGGGCCTTCCATTAGAGGCAAATTATTGATGTCACTGTAGGACACATATGCAATTTAAATATAATAGGAGGTGCGTGGGAGCTAAATTTGGAGAATGAATGTTGCATTCTCCTATCCTCTTCCAAGAGAGGAGAAAAATGTAACAACACAAGCAACATTAACCCACCAATTCCAAGCTCTCAAATGAGCCGTAAGAAATATTTTGTATAAAATTGAGTTAACTACTCATATCGTTCGCAAGATGATTGCTGTATGCAAGATTTCCTTGTGAGTAGTCATCAGAGGAGCAGAATTAGGCCATTTGGTCCATCCAGTGTACTCCGCTATTCAATCATGGCTGATCTATCTTTCCCTCTCTCCCCATTCTCCTGTCTTGTCCCCATAACCTTTGACACCCTTACTAATCAAGAACCTGTCAATCTCCACTTTAAAAACACCCAATATGTTGTCCTCTACAAGCGTCAGTGGCAATGAATTGCACAGATTCACCATCCTCTGGCAAAATAAATTCATCCTCATCTCCTTTCTAAAGGTCCTTTTATTGAGGCTGTGTCCTCTGGTCCTAGACTCTCCCACGAATGGACACATCCTCTCCATCCAGGCCTTTCTCTATTTGGTAAGTTTTAACAAGGTCCCTCTCCTCATCCTTCTAAACTCCAGCGAGTACTGGCCCAGTGCTGTCTAACGCTCATCATACATCCTAATAAACACCATGCGTTACAACCAAAGAGTAAAAAGTATTTTATAAGGTCCACACACTAAAGCCTTAAATAAAAATAAAAAAATTGTTGTTGAAGGATCATTTAGGAAAACTGATAAAAGATTGGAAAATCTGGGAATAGAATAATATGGGATTAATTTTCCTCAAGATATTCTCCTCAATTTGATATGAGAAATTGCTAGTTATCTTAAGATAAAGTTGAAAATCTTAAGTTTTTTTGACAGAAGTCTCTGTTGTTAATTTACAAATATACACACCTCCTACAAAAATGTGAAGGCCTGATTTTCCTCAAGTAAAGCTCACAAACTGAAGATACAATTCTCAAACTTTACCTTCCAACACTGTAACTGGTAAAACATTTTAAGGTCACAACTAAAACATCAAACCCCAGATTCAACACTTGCCTTGATTCTCAGTACTCTGCTCATTACTTCCAAGGCTGCTTTGTGTCGTTAATTGATCTTTAGCTCCATTCAGCCGCTGCTGCAGTTCCTCTGCTGTAATTTCACCTGAAATGGGGTAAACAGAACAAGTCATACCTAATATGGTGCACTTACATCGAAATTGACATAATATAGAAGTTCAAAATAAAATCGTTACTTTTCGACATTATTCAAGAAACTGCATTTTCAATGTTTGTAAATTTACAAATGTATATTGACATGAATTTATTTTCGATCAGCCAAGATATTTGCACTGATTTCTCAAACATTGGGTATTAATAAATGTCAAACAATTGGTGTTTTACATAAAGTACATTCCCACATGAATCTGCTTAATTTTCTTCCCTCTCCCATCAGGCAAGAGGTAGAGAAGTGTGAAAACGTACACCTCCAGATTCAGGGACAGTTTCTTCTCAGTAGTCATCAGTAGTCACCAGGCAACTGAACTATCCTATCACCAACCACAGCGGTCCTGAGCTATCATCAAACTGGGTGTCCTTGTGCATCAGTCACTGAAAGCAAGCATGCAGGTACAGCAAGCCGTGAAGAAAGCAAATGGCATGTTGGCCTTCATAGTTGTACAGGGCCCTGGTGAGACCACACCTGGAGCATTGTGTGCAGTTTTGGTCCCCTAATTTGAAGAACGACATTCTTGCTATTGAGGGAGTGCAGCGTTGGGTCACCAGGTTAGTTCTCGGAATGGTGGGACTGACACATGATGAAAGAATGGGTCGACTGGGCTAGTATTCACTGGAATTTTGAAGGATGAGAGGGTACCTTATAGAAACATATACAATTCTTAAGGGATTGGACTGGTAAGATGCAGGAAAAATGTTCCTAATGTTGGGGGAGTCCAGAACCAGGGGTCATGGTTTAAGAATAAGTGGTAGGCCATTTAGGACTGAGATGAGGAAAAACGTTTTCACCCAGAGAGAGTTATAAATCTGTGGAATTCTCTGCCACAGAAGACCGCGGAGGCCAATTCACTGGATGTTTTCAAGAGAGAGTTAGATTTAGCTTAGGGCTAAAGGAATCAAGGGATTTGGGGAAAAAGCAGAAACGCGGCACTGATTTTGGATGATCAGCCATGATTATATTGAATGGCGGTGCTGGCTCGAAGGGCCGAATGGCCTACTCCTGCACCTATTTTCTATGTTACCTCAATGGAGTAATTACTTGCAATGAATACAAAAATGAATTTTACTGTATCTCGATTCATGTGACAAAAAAATACTATTGAAATAGTGCTCCCTAATTCATCAATCACGCTATGAAACATGTGTCACAGCAGAACTACCTGTAGCTGTCTCCAAATTTACGAAGGCATACATTTGTATTCAGAAGATTCACTGGGTTGAGTCCTGGAATGAAGGGTTGTCTTGCAGGGAAAGGTTAAACAGATTTGGTCCATACCCAGAGCTTAGAAAAATAACAGGTAATATTATTAAAGGAAGGCAGGAAATTTGAATAGCTACCGAATATTGAATGGAATGAGTGGATGTGAAGTTGTTTCCACCAGTGGGAGAGTCTATAAACAGAGGCCATAGCCTGAAAATAAAAGGATGTTCCTTTGGAAATGAGAGGAGAAGAAATGTCTTTAGTCGGGTGTGGTGAATCTGTGGAATTCACTGCCACAGAAGATCGTGGAGGCCACGTCACTGGATATTTTTAGGGTGAGATTGACAGATTCTTGATTGGTACACGACCCGGGTTCGATCTTGACAATGGGTCCTGTCTATACGGAGTTTGTACGTTTTCGACCAAGTTGTGACTGCGTAGGTTTACTCCCACACTGCAAAGACGTACAGATTTGTAGGTTAATTACGTTGGTAAAATAGTAAATTGTCCCGAATGTGTGTAGGATAGTGTTAGTCTGTGAGGATCACTGGTTGGCACAGACTCACTGTATCTCTAAACTAAACAAAATTAAGATCCACCACAATCAGGGGGAATTTGTCTATGCTTGATCTTACCAGGAGTGCCAAGTAAATTGCTGTCTCTCATTAGCCGGTAGTCCTCTTCGCTCAGGTCGTTGATGAACTGATAGTACGCCTCCTCTCGGCTCAAACGCTCCAGCTGCCGCCTCTGCTCGTCTTCACTGCGGCTGATGTTTTCCGTTGGTGCCTGTTGATCGCTGTGGTGGTTGGTGGAATTAGGAGAGTCCATGGTCCTGGGAATTCCAACTAACTGCTCATAAAACAAAAATAATCCCTTTGAAATTAAATTGATCTTCAAAGCAGGCAATTTATAAACAGTTATCAAATGAATGAGGAACAAAATGGTCAAAACAGTGTTTATATTTCCTGTTTCATTTCCAGTTCATTTTTATGCATTGTGCACAATAAATCAGCCCTTTTTGTCCAGGGGATAAAACGGTGACAGTTCCAACAATTAATTCCATTAACTGACTTGAAAATATCATGTTTTCGCTGGTTCACCGGTAACCCGTTTATATCAAAACTTAATGGTTGGCGCCAAATGCAATTCACCCTCCCTCACATTTGAAAATTCAGGCTAATTTTATGGATTACCTAAGGGAACAAAATTATTTTCTTTTTCTTGACATCATCTCTCAAAATGTTTAGCTTAGTTTATTGATGTTATGTGTTGATGTTTTTGTTGCGTGCTAACCAGTCAGTGAAAACACTATACATGATTACAATCATGCTGTCCAGTGGACAGATACAGGATATAGGGAATTTCTTGGCTGTACCTAGAATAGCAATCACAACACCGAAACAGCACGTCTGACGCAAATGAATCCCTGTCTCACGTTCCCAATATGGACATCGCCACCACGCTGACACAAAGTGCTGAAGTAACTCAGTGGGTCAGGCAGCATTCCTAAGGAACATGAATAGGTAACGTTTAGGGTCGGGACCCTACTTCACCCTGAAGAAGGGTCCCGATCTGAAACATCACCTATCCATGTTTCCTCGGGATGCTGCCTGACTCCTTGCATTACTCTGGCATTTTGTAAACCAGCATCTGCAGTTCCCTTTTTCTACGTCACCATGATATACAGTATGACACGGGATACCAATATACATTCAGTTACACTACTTAGAAAAAAGGAATGCTTAATGATGATAGCAGGCATTAAAATATAAAGTTATTTTACTGTTTATCAATATACATTCTGGTTAACATTAAAATAACCCGAAACTAGACGAAAAAGGCAGTCTCAAATATTTTTCTGTCATGGCTAATAAAAGTCACATTCAACTTGTCTAATAACCATGTTAATTTTGCAAAAATATATTGTTTACTTAATACAATCGCAAAAGCATTGCATAACATGCGATAACATGTATAAATAGGATGTTATAGCAACTGAGAAATTATACAACTGGAATGCAATCAATAGGAATGCAAGATAATTAGCCATTGATGTTGATTTATGGTTTTAATCAATTTTACCAAAGAAATTTAGATCAAGTGTTCTATAAAAATGTAGACACAAGGATCTGCAGATGTTGGAATCTTGAGCAAAAAACAAAGTTCTGAAGGAACTCAATGGGTCAGGCAGCATCTGCAGAGGGAATGGGCAGACAGTGTTTCAGGTCTAGACCCAGACACTTTAAAAAAAGTTCTGTAGAACACACAAGAATTCGGATGAAAATCACGTCAGAAATATTAGCTCTCTTCACTGATGCTTTCCATGTACCAAGATATTTTTAAAAACAGTTTCCAGCATCTACCATTTCTTTTTTCATCTTCACATATAGGATTATCATAACTTCATGTAGGCCAAACACTGAAACTGAAGCTGTGGATGAAAATCATGTAAGACACCCTTACATCAGAAGGAAGTGCAAGTTAATGCAACAACGTTGTAAGTGAAATTGTGAAGCTATTATTTAGAAAGTAACAAGTCATCAGGACAAATTATCATGAGGCTAAAAACATTTTACAATATTCTTATTGAATTAAGATATTTACAACACTCACCAACATTATTAAGCATAAAGGTTAGATGTTCAATATTGAAATATATTTATATCAGTATTTCAACATTACCATTCTCCCCTGTAAATCAAAACACATCATAACATGACATAGACGAATCATGAAAAAGAGTTCCACTCTTCTTCAATCCTGAATTAATCATAAGAAACATGTCCAATCTAATGATCTCAAGCAGCTTCAGCTCTCTCCACAATAAATCAGCCAATAGCAGATTAGTCCAGGTGTCAGGGGTCTTGATTATGGGGTTATGGGGAGAAGGCAGGAAAATGGGGTTGAGAGGGAAAGATAGATCAGCCATGATTGAATGGCGGAGTAGACTTTGTAGCGGCAGATATTTATATCATTCAAGTGATTACTCCCTCTAGCCACATAAGAGACTACATGGCTTTAGGAGAATGTCGTAATACGCATGCAAGCTCTCCGTGAGACTTTCAGAGCTTCTCAACAGATAAATCTTCATAACACAGTCTTTTGATTAATAGCTTTGTTATTGTTGATGAAAAACAATAAGATATTCAGTCTGAAGAAGGGTTTCGGCCCGAAACGTCACTTATTTCCTTCCCTCCATAGATGCTGCTGCACCCGCTGAGTTTCTCCAGCATTTTTGTGTACCTAAGATATTCATCCGACCTTCTTCTCTGACTCGTACACTTTAATCTTCGTCAAACTCCAGCATATCGCTTTTAAACGTTAGAAAACTCCTCGTGTCTCGGCAAAACTCCACATGGTCGAAGGGTGTTCCTTCTGCCATGTAGCTCTAAAACTAAACCAAAACTAAGCTTCTGCGCAAGAAACCCAGCAGCAAACACGCCTCTGACTATGTAATAAATCCCACCCACATAATTACGGGCAGACTAAAATTGCAAGACAAATGCCATAATTAATGACACACAAAATAAGCCAAATGGCCACTACAGACTTGATGGGCCAAATGGCTTAATTCTGCTCCTATAACTTTTGAGCTTATCATGGAGACATCAGGTTTCTCTAGCACGGGTCTGTCTCCAGCCCATAGAATTTGGTCAAACAAAATCATGACTGCATTTATTGAGTGCCAAATAAATTGAACAACTAAGTCATGTCAGAACAAGAGACATAAACACATTTTAATATCCTAAAGATATACCATATAACCATATAACAATTACAGCACGGAAACAGGCCATCTCGACCCTTCTAGTCCGTGCCGAACACGTATTCTCCCCTAGTCCCATATACCTGCGCTCAGACCATAACCCTCCATTCCTTTCCCGTCCATATAACTATCCAATTTATTTTTAAATGATAAAAACGAACCTGCCTCCACCACCTTCACTGGAAGCTCATTTCACACAGCCACCACTCTCTGAGTAAAGAAGTTCCCCCTCATGTTACCCCTAAACTTCTGTCCCTTAATTCTCAAGTCATGTCCCCTTGTTTGAATCTTCCCTACTCTCAGTGGGAAAAGCTTATCCACGTCAACTCTGTCTATCCCTCTCATCATTTTAAAGACCTCTATCAAGTCCCCCCTTAACCTTCTGCGCTCCAAAGAATAAAGCCCTAACTTGTTCAACCTTTCTCTGTAACTTAGTTGCTGAAACCCAGGCAACATTCTAGTAAAAAACCCAGGCAACATTCTAGTAATACAGAATGTTTTAGTTAGAATAAAGAACATGAATTGAAATGTAGTGCTTAAAATAACTCATAGGGAATGGCACAGAATTGGGTCCGAGAAGAGGAAGAAACTGTACTTAGAGAGGAGAAGAAAATTAATTGCATCAGAAAGGCTGGCTGATCTGTACTTAAGAGATATAGGGGCTTAGGGTCCAAGAAAGAATGTGCACTGAGGGAAGCCAAAGATCCTAGAGCGGAGCAAGATAGATCACTCCTGCAAAATCCAATGGACTGATGTGTAGTACGCAACGGAGCGTAATTACCGCCATTTCACTAACCCGACTCTTTCTTTGACCCGACCCGACTTCAGTTATGCGTTCAGTTAAAACGGCACATACCTTGTTCAGGGAGGAACTGCAGATGCTGGTTTAAACCAAAGCCAGATACAAAAGGCTGGAGTAACTCAGCGGATCAGGCAGCATCTCTGGAGATAATAGGTGATATTTCAGGTCGACTTTTTCAATAGCTGCCATAACCCGTTACATCTATCGAAAAAGTCGACCCGAAATATCACCTATTCCTTCTCTCCAGAGATGCTGCCTGATCCGCTGAGTTACTGAGCGATTTCACCCTCCTCCCTCCTTTATTATAAAAAAAGAACACTTTCATTTCCCCGGACGGGTGGAGGGGGGGACCCGAATGCTGCAAAAGAAAAAAAATTTGTGTTCATCAACAGCCATCTTAGCATGACATGAAGTGTAAGTAGACAACAAGCTGCCTGACCGTGTCTTAGCTCGCTGTAAACATTTTTTGTTGCCTGTTTTTAAAAATAATTTCTCACTCTCTGCCACCTCCCTAACTCTGGAAACTTGCAAACCCAGCAGAGGTTGAGTTTCACTCCTGTTTACGCGGTATTTTCTCTTGTTTAAAAAAAACCCATCCCACTGGTTTGCAACAATAATTTTTTCTTGAAGTGTGGGTGTAAATATCACGCTGAATATATCTGCCCCCCAACCAAACGTAATATTTTTTTGTGTGTGTTTTAAAACATTGCGGGACCAGGGTTTGTTTTTCGGAAGAAGGTAGACACAAAATGCTGGAGTATGAAGGGTTCCGTCACCTATCCATGTTCTCCAGGGATGCTACCTTAACCGCTGAGTTACCTTGTGTAGTCATTTATATAAAGCAGTTGGATAATGAGAGGCAGTAAAATTAACAGCATTGACAAAAAAAATTAGATATCAAGCAAATAGAAGAAAAACACAATTGTAGATTCAACATACAAAAATGACAAATAAAGGATTCAATTCAATTCAATTCAATCAGTTAAGATGCAGATTTGGTGTTCCGGCTGTCTAACCCTCAGGGACACTGAACACTATGGGTGCCATCCAGTGGAGAGAGCATGTTGCTGCATGTACATTCAAAAACTATTATTCAGTAGACTGTACAAAAACACATTTTGCTCTAGTTTGTAACATGGTGCAGCTTAAAATTAATTACAGCACTGCTGGGAATTTATAAACTTATTCATGTAACCATCCGTCTAATGTCATAGATGCTGCCTTAATATATAGGACAGTAAACATACAAAAAAAAACAGGTTCCTCAAAAATCCAACAAATAGGAGGAGAATTAAAGGCATTTAGCCCCTCGTGCTAGTTCTGCTATTCAATTTGCACACAGCCTAAAAACATAATATTTAGTTTCAGATTTCTTTTCAATTCAAATGTCTGGTTTAGTTTAGTTTAGAGATACAGCGTGGGAACAGGCCCTTCGGCCACCGACCATCTGTTCAATGTTATCCCACTTTATCATCCTCTCCCTACACTAGTGACAATTTACAGGGTCAATTAACTTTCAAAACTGCACGTTTTGGGGATGTGGGAGGAAACTGGAGCACCCGGAGGAAACCCTCGCGATCACAGGGAGAACGTGCAAGCACCACACAGACAGTACCCAAGATGAGAATTGAACACGGGTCTCTGGCATTGTAAAGCAGTTACCAGATATGTCACAGTGCCTCTCTTATTGGAGATAGTTATTGTCTGGTAGAATGTGGAATGGAATGGAATGAAGTGGAATTACCTGTCTGAATGTCGTATTGGTCTTGCTGCATACAGGATTGAACAATTTAATCTGCTTAGCATTTGCAAATGGAATGGAACACCCTCTACCCAACAGCACTGAGGGAATACCTTCACCAGATCTTCACTGGTTCACCACTAAACACCTCAAAGGCAGACAAAATTGCTGGAGAAACTCAGTGGGTGAGGCAGCATCTATGGAGTGAAAGAATAGGCGATGTTACGGGTCGAGACCGTCCTTCAGACTGATGTGGGGATGGGGGGGGGGCGGGAAGAGGTGGAGATAGTGGGCTGTGGGAGAGCTGGGAAGGGGAGGGGAGGGAGGGAGAAAGCAAGGACTACCTGAAATTGGAGAAGTCAATGTTCATACCGCTGGGGTGTAAACTACCAAAGCAAAATATGAGGTGCTGCTCCTCCAATTTGCGGTGGGACTCACTCTGGCCATGGAAGAGGCCCAGGGCAGAAAGGTCGGATTTGGAATGGGAGGGGGAATTGAAGTGCTGAGCCACCGGGTGATTAGGTTGGTTAATGTGAACTGAGCGGAGGTGTTGGGCGAAGCTGGTGTAAAGACAAGACCGCTCATTTACTACTTTAAGTAAAGTTTCATTCACTTCCAAATTTAGTTCCACGCTGCAAAATCATTCAATATTTTAATTCTAGGATGAGGTGTTCCAAACCAGGGCATTGGGGATGTCATTATTTTTTAGGGAACAGGGGTTCCCCTCTTCTATTATAGATGAGGCTCTCACCAGGGCCTCCTCTATATCCCGTAGCTCAGCTCTCACTCCCCATCCCCCCCCACTCGTAACAAGGACAGAGTCCCTCTTGTCCTCATCTTCCACCCTACCAGCCGTCGCATACAACATATAATCCTCTGACATTTTCACCACCTCCAACGGGATCCCACCACTGGCCACATCTTCCCATCTCCTCCCCTTTCTGCTTTCCGCAGAGACCGTTCCCTCCATAACTCCCTGGTCAATTTGTCCCTTCCCATCCAAAACCACCCCCTCCCCTGGTACTTTCCCTTGCAACTGCAGGAAATGCTACATTTGTCGCTCTACCTCTTCCCTCGACTCCATCCAAGGACCCAAGCAGTCTTTCTAGGTGAGGCAGAGGTTCACCTGCACCTCCGCCAACCTCATCTACTGCATCCGGTGTTCCAGGTGTCAACTTCTCTTCATCGGTGAGACCAAGCACAGGTTTGGCGATCGCTTCGCCCAACACCTCCGCTCAGTTCGCAATAACCAACCTGATCTCCCGGTTGGTTAACTTTTGCACTTCAACTCCCCCTCCCATTCCGAATCTCTCCTTTCTGTCCTGGGCCTCCTCCATTGGCAGAGTGAGGTCCAGTGCAAATTGGAGGAACAGCACCTCATATTTCGCTTGGGTAGTTTATACCCCAGCGGTATGATCATTGACTTCTCCAATTTCAGGTAGTCCTTGCTTTCTCCCTCCTTTCTCTCCCCAGCTCTCCCACAAGCCTACTGTCTCCGCCTCTTCCTTTCTTTTTCCCCGACATCAGTCTGAAGAAGGGTCTCGACCTGAAACGTCGCCTATTCCTTCTCTCCATAGATGCTTCCTCACCTGCTGAGTTTCTCCAGCATTTTTGTCTACATACCCTGATATTTATTTATAGGCCTTTTGTACAATAAATAAAATGCACTAGAGCAGGTTTATATATAATAGCTCAGGCTTAGGATGGCCTTAATACACCTAAATGTGTGCAATAGTTTTTGATGTATGCAATGTACTTGATGAGAATTCTGAGTGTCTGTCTCACCATATCCAAAACACTTTACAATAAAACAGTTGCTATGATCTTTGCATTTAGCCAATTCTGCACACCAAAGGAAGAGGAATTAATTTCTTATCATTACAACATTCTGATAGCATGTGCTTAGTGAATGAAGCCATATGTGGGCCATTCTTTGGAAAGTGAACCAAAATGTCACACCAGATGGCATCACATAAAGTGATACATTAAAGAATTTGTGGATTAGATTAATCTTATCCATTGCTATTTTCCTACCTACAGAACTATAATGCATGTCTGCTAAAGATACGAACATTCTAGTTTTTTTTAATTCAGTTTGTAAGATAAAACTGAGATTAAAAAATGCTACCTTGTGAGGTTACACACGTGAAAACAGTCATATTTGACCTGACCCTAAACAAACATTGTCAGCATAACATAAATTCACTTGATAAACTTTGAAAAAAATATGAATCATATATACAGTACAAAACAATATACCTGTAATGCTTTCAGAATTAGAAGAGATGTATTCCATAATTTTTCACATTTTTGGTCACACACATGACTAAGAATGGGCCATGTAATACAATTTCACTCAAAAGTGACACTAGATCTGGCAAAGATATTTATGCTCAGATGCAATTCATATTGGACTTTGGTAATATTAATGACTTTTTGACACATATTGTCATTCCAATCCGACATAGGTGAAGCCGCACAAATTAATTTTTGTTCCGAACCAAATGCAGCAGAAACGGGTAAATCAATTCTGCTTTTTCTCCAGAAATCCTAGCGGCAAAATGTCAATGCTCACCTGGACAAATCAGTGCAAAATCATTTTTAACTGTCACCCTAATCATGCAAGTTTTGGTGTTTATTGTCAGAACAGTGACTATTCACCGCTGTGCCAGTGAACTACTGTTTCATTGTAATTCAATACATAAAACATGTGTGACTAATTGGGAATAGAGATGCATTTCTAATTGGTAAATAAGAAGCAATTAATAGCATGGGTATCATTTCATGAGTTCATAGGGAAAGAGCTAGATGAAAGGCAGCATGTTGCATGAACTTTATAATCTCAATCATGTTATAAAATCGTTGCAAGTGTGCTGTACTGAAATAAATCGCCTTATTCACGTATAATTAAGTTAACAATTTCCATACGTAACATTTCTCTATTTAATATGCGATCCATAGAATTTTAATTTTGAAGAAGTCAACTAAACACCAACAAAAATACATTGTCTTTATTTTTGAAGGGAATACAGCATTTTTTAAATGCTCATGATATGAGTTGTGACACAAATAGGCAACAAAATGGTGGTATTATGTACGGGAATTTGAAACTTGTTAGTACAGGTACTTCCAAAAGTTAATCAATTCTGCTATAAAAAAAACGCACGTTTTCACTCGCAAAATTTGGCAGAAACCAGCATTCACTACAGTTTATATCTGCTTAATCACCGTTCCCTGAATTTCCTGGCTGTTCGTGAATGCTTGCCATGTACGAATTGACTACCATGTGTGAACCCTTTAGTACAAATAACCATCTTGTGAAGTACAGTCAGAGTCATATAGCACAGTAACACAACCTTCAGCCTAACTCGTCCACGGCGACCAAGATGCCCCAACTAAGCTAGTCCCATTTGCCCACTTTTGGCACATGTTCCTCTAAACCTTTCCTATCATGTACCCGTCTAAGTGTCTTTAAAATGCTGTTATTGTACCTGCCTCAACCACCTCCCGTGGCAGCTTATTCCATATACCCAACACCCTCTGAGTGAGAAAGTTACCCCTTAGGTTCCTATTAAACCTTGCCCCTCTCACCTCAAACATGTTATTGATTCCCCTACCTTAGGTGCATTCACACCATCTATTCCCCCCATGATTTTATTCACCTCAGCCTCATGTGCTCGAAGGAATAAAGTCCCAGCCTGCCCAACCTCTCCCTGTAACTCAGCCCTTCAAGTCCTGACAACATTCTTGTAAATCTTCTCCACACTCCTTCCAGCATAATGACACCCTTCCTACAACAGGGTGACCAAAACCGAGCACAGTATTCGAAATGCAACCTCAAAACGTCTTGTACAACTGTAACATAATGTCCTGATTTCTATACTCAACACCTGACCGATGAAGACCAATGTACTAAAAACCTTTTTGACCACCCTATCTACATGTGACACAAGATATCATAAGTGAAAGGAGCAGAATTAGGCCATTCGGCCCATCAAGTCTACTCCACCATTCAATCATGGCTAATCTATCTCTCCCTCCTAACCCCATTCTTCTGCGTTCTCCCCATAACTCCCGACACCTGTACTAATCAAGAATCTATCTATCTCTGCCCAAAAAATATCAATTGACTTGGTCTCCACAGCCTTCTATAGCAGATAGGATGATAGATAGGAATTAGGGATTTATCTGTTATTATTTCGGACATGATACAGCACTCTTTCCCACTACTTTCCTCTTCTGAAAAGAATGCTTGCTCTGAGAGGCAATAACAGTCCAACTATTAATTTCTTCCTTTCAAATAACAACTTTGCACTTTGTTCCTCTCCAATCTCCCAACTACAGTCCTACATACTCTTCCCTTCATTCTATATTTCAGTAATGTTGAAATCAAGGCCTGTTCAACTTTGACATCCTTTTTAGACTGTCAGAACGGTTGAATCACATGATTTGCTGCCTCAAGCTCCAAAATGTTATGATTGGCATTGACTTCTCACTTTTTGTTTATGATTTACCTTAAAAGTTTTAAACTTAGGTGGTTTTGAATCCTGTTGATATATAAAAAAGCAACCAGCAGCTTTCAACAAACCAACCATCGCCTGTGGTGATTTCACCTACTGAAGACATGTTTCCCTTACTACTGGGTAGGCAGACTTCCTATTTGAACTTTTGGTGCTAGAGTTGATCATCACCTGCAAGGAGACTTCAACATCGGTGTTAGAAGTGTCCTCCATACTTTCGGACACGGTGTTACGCTTACGTGGACCCAGAGATGAATCTGTGAAAACAAAAATGTTAATTTTAATATGGGTTTGCAAACTGCAAATAAATTTAAATTACTGCAGTAAATTATTGTAGATGAGGAAAGATCACTTACATTAGACATCGGCATATTGTTGGATTTGCAATAGTTTTGACCTACACTTGCATGCTTGTTATGATGGACAATGAGCTTTACAGTAATATGTATTATATTTGGAAAATGCATAGAAATTATTCTATGACTTACCAGATATATCAGCAGTCGCAGAAGAGTAGATGGTTGTCTTTACACCTCGGTCTGTAGAGATGAATTATGATATCCCACAAAAGATTTTATAGTTTGCCAGCTGGTACTACTTTCTGCTGATTTTTGAGATTAATATTATTTATTAAAATCAAAATCTGATGGATATTCAGAAGCTTAAATGTTCACTTACCAAATGATGCTAAACAGTACCTCATATCTCAGGAAAAAAATTTGATCTGTGGTTCTTTATGTTTCAAAGAATGGCTGGTTTTCCATTGTCCATAATTATATTAAAATAGTCACTTTTACATCAACTGGAATCCTGGGTGATTTGTGAAATTCCTTTTATTGACAATACTGTACCCAGTTGTGTTACTGGCAGTATATCTCTCTCTGTTCTTCACAATTTGTCCGTAGCTTTTACATGCATGTTGACACTATACTTTCACTGATGCTTCCAAGATATTAGTCAGATAAATTAGACATATTTTGCTTAGTTCTATGCTAATCTCTCAGACAAATACATTTATTGCAGTACTTAGTTCCCACTCTTGCACAATTACCTCTGGTGTCCCATGACCCATGCGGTTTATGTGAGGTAGACTGATCCAGATTTAGACTTTAGAGATACAGTGCGCAAACAGGCCCTTCAGCACAGTGAGTCTGCGCCGACCAGCGATCACCCCGTACACTAGCACTAACCTACACACTTAGAACAATTTACAATAAGCAAGTTTGGTATTACAACTGTGCACGCCCAGGTCATGGGTCATTCGGAATAAACATGTTCGCCAGCTGCGCTACTGTGTGTGTACGGACCTGCGTTTCATACATATTTTCCAGTTTTGCTTCTTCGAGGTAAGAAAATACTGCTTTCAAAACTATTAACGGTGTATTTATGGTTCATTTGTACAAAACTACGATGATTTTGGTGGTTTTATTGCTTTGTGCTTTGGTGAATGAGTGAGATCGTGACAATGAAAAACATATAAATGACTTTGTTATTTGGTGCAGGTTTTTAAGTTGTTTCTCCCCAATAGGTAGGAAAGCAGCTAGTAAAGACTTCAAAAGTAATCCCAAAAGTAGTGGCACTTAAGATAAGGGAATGCTTGCAATTCCATGCGGTGCTGTTGCCATTTTCCCCATGTAATCTAGCCTGTTGCCATTTTCCCATGTAATCTGACCAAGTTTATGCTTTTGCAGAATGCCTTAATATTCTCTTCGTCAGTGTTTTTTTCTGTTCAGTAGCAGCCTTTAGATTTGTGGTATTGTATTAGGTGTAGTTGATTGCTTCCAGAACTTCACTATGGTGTAGAACCTGTATTTTTGATAGCCTGAGAAATTGGGAAAACAAATGGTAAGCTAAAATCACCATTAGACCAAAGGTAAGTGCAATTATTTTAAAGAAAAGCTTAGTTTATGCCTATCATCCTCAAACATGTTATTATCATGGAAACTGAGGCTATTGTAACCTTTCCTTCGAGAGGTGAGGTTGGGCATACTGCATAACCCATTTCTAAACTGGCCCTTATCCAAGTCAAATATTTATCTTCTCAGCGGAGATCACTGCAGACATTGGTTAGGGACTTAAATGAAGCTGGTGGACTGGCAGCAGGATATTCCACCTTTTGCTTTCTTTCTTGGTGTTGTTTTTCCCAAAGTTAAAACTATTGCTTTCAGCTGCTGTGGATTGCTGCCTCAGATTAAATATATTTTACACATATTATGAATAAAGATAAGAAAACATTTCAAACACAAGTAATATTTTCTTATTCCAGTAGCAAACACATTAAGGATTAATTGAAAATAATAAAATCTTTAATTTTTTGAATATCTCATAATTGCAGATTAATGAACTGAACTAGAACTGGGACTGTGTAAGTAGTGTGTGAACATCAGAACAAGAAAGGAAGCTATTGAGTTGACAGAATTCTAGATTAATTCCTTGGTAGAATAGTGAACAATTTATACACAGTTTATACAGCGCTGCGTTCGTTTTTTTTAATACCGAATGACCTTTGACAAATCCCATGATTCCTTGCATTTATCGAGATACCGAACTCTCTTATTTTTACCAATGCCAATTAACCTACAAACCTGTACGCCGTTGGAGTGTTGGTGGAAACCAGAGCACCTGGAGAAATCATAGGTGGTCTCAAGAACTTACAAACTCCACAGACAGCACCCATAGTCAAGATTGAACCCGGGCTGTAAGGCAGCAGCTCTACTTCTACGCCACTGTGCCGCCAATAATAGGATATTATCCAATTTCCTCTTGAAGGTCCCAATGAAACCTGCCTCCACCACACCTGTAAGAGCGTTTCCCAGAATTCAACCATACAGAGGACAAAAAATTATATTTTCTGTCACTCAATCCACTTCACCTTTACTTTGCATCTGTGACCTCTGATCTTCAACCGCTCCATCAACAGAAATTGTGTATTATATTTGCTCCTCTCACCCTGCTGCTCTTCATAAAACAACTGCCCTAGCTTCTCCAATTTATCATTCTAACTGCAGTCCCTCATTACAAGTCTCACAGATCTTTACGTGAACCTCTCTTAGTGTTCATCCTAACCAGAAACTTTGAATGAACAAGGATTCACTCTCTGTTAAAGTCCAGATTAGTTTAGCTTAGTGATACAGCACAGAAACAGGCCCATTGACCCACCAAGTCGTGCTGAGCAACGATCCCTGTGCACTAGCTCTATCCTACAGACTAGGGACAATTTATAATTAATACCGAAACTAAATGAAACTGCAAACCTGTCGCGACGATTGCAGAAAGAACATACAAAGTCAGTACGGACAGCACCCGTAGTCAGGATTAAACCCAGGTCTCTGGCGCTGGAAGGCAACAACTCTACTGTTGCGCCACCCAGTTCTGAGGCATTCAAAAAGGATGACCCCATACTGTACAAGAAGGCTAAGTAGGACTAAGTAACTTAGAGCTCCCGTGGATTTTGAAAAACAGCAGCAAAGATAAGTAGGACAAAGCAGTGATTGGCTCTAGCCCGAGTGGGAGGAGAGTTAGAAGTGAGTCAGAGGGGGGAAAACAGTTTAAAACTGTGGAATTTGGTTTGTAAATTAGTAAATTGGTAAATTAGGCAATTTATCAGTCAATATAAGCAAGACAGCTCTGAGGGAGCAGCCTTGTGAGGGAAGTGCCTTGTGAATAAAGTGTGAGTCTTTGGCTCGAGTGAGTAAAGTGTGAGTCTTCGGCTCGTGAGTCTTCGACGAGGAGGCTACGCATAAAGCTCGAGAGGACGGAACGCGATGAACGCATGTCGGGGCAGATGAGACAGTGTGAGGCTTGCAGAATGTGGGAGCCCAGGGACACGGATGGAGCCTCTGGCTGCTACAACTGTGGCAAGTGATTCCAGCTTCAGCTCCTAAAGGACCGTGTTGGGGCACTGGAGAAGCAGCTGGATGATCTCGGGGCCAACCGGGAAAACGAGAGTTACCTGGACAGGACCTACAGTGAGGTAGTCACGCCGAGGATACGGGAAGAACCAAGGTGTGTGGCGGCAGACGAGATGCGAGTATGGTCTGTTGCCTCCCTGGTGCCAGTGTTCAGGATGTCACGAGCCGAATTCAGAACATCCTCGAGAGAGAGAAGGTGAACAGCCGGCAGTAGTTGTGCACGTAGGCACAAACGACATCGGGCAGGTGAGGAAGGAGGTTTTCCTTCTACACAGCGGATCTCCAATATAACACCAACAGCTGCTTTTTGCAGAAATTTTCGAATGACACAGCTGTTGTCGGCCTCATTAAAGGGGGCAATGAGGAGGAGTATAGAGACATAATAAGTAACTTTGTGGAGTGGAGTGCACACAATAACCTCCATCTTAACACCACTAAAACCAAGGAGATAGTTGTGGACTTCAGGAGGGGGAGGAGGAGGACTCAACCAACACCAATCACCATTAAGGGCACTGAGGTGGAGGTGGTCGCCAACCACAGGTACCTTGGTGTGCAGCTTGACAGTGAGCTGGACTGGAAGTGTCATATGGAGGCGGTGTACAGGAAGGGACAAAGCCGACTGTATTTTTTAAGGAGGCTGAGGTCATTTAACATCTGCCAACCCCTACTGTGCAGTGTCTACCATTCAGTGGTGGCCAGTGCTCTGTTTTTTGCTGTGGCCTGTTGGGGAGATGGCGCCCGCATAGCGGACAAAAACAGACTGGACAAGCTGATCAGGAAGGCCGGCTCAGTGGTCGGGGCTGAGCAACGAACGGTCCAGCAGGTGGCAGAGGCCAGAACTCTGAACAAACTGGGTTCAATAATGACCAACCCCACTCACCCACTCCATGCCCTGAAGGTGATCAAGAGCAGCATCTTCAGTCAGAGACTGATTGCACCAATGTGCAAAACTGAGAGACATAGGAAGTCTTGTTTACCAGCTGCTATAAGGTTATATAATGCGCATAAATAACTGCACTTTTTTTCATTAATTGTATTGTAACTTGTATTTTAACTCGTTAAGTATGGAAGCTATTTGAGGAAATGTGTGGTGTTATGTCTGTCTTGAAGCTGTCGTGGCACTGTAATTTCCTGTAAAGGATTATTAAAGGTATAATCAATCAATCAATCAACATGACTTCAGAGAGTTGGGAAGAAGACTGAAATGCCGGACTTCTCGGGTGGTTATCTCTGGATTGCTTCCAGTACCTCGTGCTAGTGAGCACAGGAACATGGAGATAGGGGATCTGAATGTGTGGCTGAGGGGCTGGAGCAGGGAGCAAGGATTTAGATTTATAGACCACTGGGATCTCTTCTGGGGTAGGGGTGACCTGTACAAAAGGGACGGGTCACACCTTAACTGGAGGTGGACCGACATTCTGGCAGGCAGGTTTGCTAGGGCTACACATGTGGGTTTAAACTAAATAGTAGGGGGGAGGGATTGACAAATTGGTAGTATAAAGATGGAGTTGAAGGGGAAGTGACTACAGGAAAAATTACAAACAATTCTCGAATTAATGGGAAGGAAAGCTCGAGAATGGACAACAAAGTAAGGTCAGGGCCAATTGCGAGGGGGGAAGTGAATACGGAGGTCAAAGTGCTGTATATGAATGCGCGAAGAAAAAGGAATAAAGTGGACGAGCTTGAGGCTCAGTTAGAAACTGGCAAGTATGATGTTGTGGGAATTACTGAGACATGGCTGCAAGAAGGCCAGGGCTGGGAACTGAATATTCAGGGGTATACCTCCTATCGAAAAGACACAGGTGGGCAGAGGGGGTGGGGTTGCCCTGTTGGTGAGGAATGAAATTCAGTCCCTTGCAAGGGGTGGCATTGAAACAGGGGATGTGGAGTCAGTGAGGAAATATTATACAATAGATTGCTGAAATGATAACTTCTGTGTGAGGAACATGTTACTTTGCAAGAGAAGGACTTGGAGCTGAGGTTTTCCCACAAAGAAATAAAGAACACACACATATAGGAGAACAGATGGCTACATGGAGATGTTGATGTAAATAGGCATAGCTTTGTTTGCTTTGAAGCGGCTATAACTCTGTCAGAAGTTGTATTTGGTTTAGTTTGGTGTTTAGAGTATAGGTTATTGATGGGGTTCTTCTCAGGACATGGGCATCATGGGTCCTTTCTTTATGGCACATCTTTGAGCTCGGGTGTGCAATAAAGGGGATTCATGGTTGTCTATATTGGGTCGTGGGCACCAAGGCTAGATAATAGTCTGTGATCTGGTTTGTGCTGTTTAAATGTATTTATGTTGAGATAAGAGATGGCATAGGTGATGGTTGTGTGACCTTTGTATAAGGGTGGTTTCTTATGTTTATAGAAAACTGAGAAAGTAACTGTTTTGATAATCTTCCATTTGCTGTGTGGAATGCTATTAGTGAGGAGGGCTTACATTCCTTTCGTCCAGAGATAGAAGGGGGAGGTTGTAATTAAAGTAGACCCGAGCTTGGGAAGAAGCAATCAAGTGTGACAATTAGTGGCCTTTGTGTGGTTGGGGATTGTAGAAATAACTTAAGTCTTTACCACTTTGTAAGAATGGGGCAAAACTCATATTTAATCCATAAGCAACTGTATTTTAACTATGAAGTAGGGAAATTATTTGTGAAGTGTATTGTGTTTTAATTAGGATTGTAAGTATTAGACTTTGTTTAAATCTGAAGTATTAGAAATAACTTTATTTTCCAAAAGTGAAAATATATGTTTTGTGTGTATGTATTGTGTGATTGCTGTATGGTGTGTATTTTATATTCTGAGAGGTAGTCTGTGAGAATTAGTTTTATATTTCTGTGGTTTTACTTCATTGAATTAAAATGATTTTGAGCAGAGGTTAAAGAAAACCACAGAGGGGAAAAAGGTTGTACAGGGGCCAGAAAAGGGAAAATCATGTGACTATACGTGTTGTCAATCACTGGAAAGGATTTAGTTGATTGGTTAATGCAAATAAGCTAAATGTATGGTAAACATAATGATTGGTTAATAGTTTGCCATTCCTTTTGTATCATAATTGTCCAATACCTATATAATGTGTTACCTTTGTACCAAAGCAGTTGTTCTTTCGACCTGCCCCAGAGTTTCTAGCTCTGTATTGGAAGGTCTAAAGAATTATCCAGCGCTGTCATAATAAAGAATTGATTTTAGCAGCAATGGTTTGAATCAAGTTTTCTTGAATTGGACTGACAAAATAACTTAGTTTAACATTAGTATGGATAGAACTAAGGAATTGTAAAGGTAAAAAGACCCTAATGGGACTAATCTACAGGGCCCCAAACAGTAACCTGGACATAGGGCGCAAGTTGAATCAGGAGTTAAAATTGGCATGTAGCAAAAGTAATGCTGTGGTTGTTATGGGAGATTACACCATGCAGGTAGACTGGGAAAATCAGGTTGGTACTGGACCCCAAGAAAGGGACTTTGTAGAGTGCCTTCACGATGGATTCGTAGAACAGCTTGTATTGGAGCCTACCAGTTCACTGATATGATCGTTGTCAGCCGGATCAACAACAATGAGATGGAGTATAGGAAAGAGATTGGGAACCTTGTGTCATGGTATCAGGATAAAGGCCTAGACTTAATATCAACGAGCCGAAAGAGTTAGTTATTGACCTAAGGAAGTGTGGGGTAAAACACGCCCACCCTCATTAACATAGCAGTTGTGGAGATCGACAACCTCAAATACCTCCGCCTTCCATATCACCAGCAACCTAACCTGGCCCTGAAAAGCTAATATGGCGACCGAGACAATGTATCATTTGCTTTCAAACATCGGAGAAGATTAGGCCTTTTCACGAGGATGCTCTCAAACTTCTACAGATGCACTATCGAAAGCTTTTTGACGGGATGCATCTCAGCCTGGTAAGGCAACCGCACTGCTATTGACCGTCTGAATGCGCAGAGTGGTGAACACAGCCCAGTCCATCACATGCTCATCACTTCCATCCATTCCATCTTCAAGGGTGTTTTATCAGGAAAACTGGAAGTATCAAAGATGCCTACCATCCTGGCCATTCCCTTTTCTCTCTTACTCTCTTGACCTACTGGGAGAGGATACAGGAAATTGAAAGACCAGGCGTCTCAGAATTGATAATAGCTGTTATCAGACTCCTGAACCAATCACCCTTTTCATACTCCTTCCCCAGAGTTGTTGCCAAGTTCTCTTACCTTATTCCGTTATTTCATTATTGCATTTTGTACCACTTCAGATTGCACTACAATCTTTTCACCATTCTGCTACTTACTTTGGTCATTGTATTTATTGTTAAATCCATCATTATAATGTGTAGGAAGGAACTGCAGATGCTGGTTTACACCGAAGATGGACACAAAATGCTGGATTAATTCAGCGGGTCAGGCAGCATTTCGGCTCGAGACTTCTTCAGACCCAATTATAATAGAGTTCACTAAGAACCTCATGCAAACTTCATTTCAATGCACTCTAGTTGTATAAGCCAATAAACTAATCTGAATCTAGCAGCTTCACATCTTTCCTATAATGCGGAAAACAGAACTAAACACCAAATAAGCCTGATAAGTCTGTTACATGGCATCTTCTGTCAGACAATATGCAATTACTTCACTCTTAAGTATGTGCAATTACTTACATCACCATTGAGTTGGGACCAGTATTTTATTAAGGTTTAGCACAACGGTCTTTTATACTCCACTCCCCTCCCCTCTCCCCCCACTTCAAACATTAAACCTGTATGATGGTACCAATGGGTCCTGCTGCCCTTCTCCCTCTTTAAATCACGTTACTCCTGCTACTCCCCACCCATACACCGCTCTCACCAATTTGACAAGCAACCATTCACCTTCTTCTGTTGCCTGTAACTTAACTAAGTTTGTGTTTAAAGTCCTCTTCTGCCAAATGCCTCAACTTTGGTCATAAATCTGTTATGTGGCATCTTCTATCAGGCAATGTGCAATTACTTCACCCTTACAACTCTGTTACCACTTCAAAAATATTTGAATCCAATTGGTTAAACATCATTTTTCATTAATAATATCCATGCTAGTTTGCCTTAATCACAAATAACTATTAATCCTGTCGAGGATCAATATTTCTAAATGTTTTCCCACCATCAAGATTAAACTGACTAGATTAATTCTTACCCCATTTTTGAACAAGGGTGTAATATTTTCCCTCACACCCGCAATCTTCAAAGAGCATCAAAATATTATGGTTGGTACCCTTGCCTCCTGATTTCCTCCCATACTTCATTCAGAACCCTACAATGTATGTAGGACACAAACACTGTTCCTGGTGACAGGATATTTTTATCCTCAGTCAGCCCCACTCCAATCATTTATTGTACTTACTATTTATTTACCTACGTAACACTTACGGATCCAATTTAAGGAAAACCTCAATTTTAAGATTCTCACCACCGTTTTCAAATTCAAATGTGATCTTCTCTACCCAGCAACTCTCCAAGGTCCCAACTCCATCAATTTTAGTCTTTTGATCATCCCCAAATGGAATTGTTCTATAATTGGCAGCCCTACTTTCAGCTGCCAAGGCTCTAAGCTCCAGCATTCTCCCCTGAAAACCCAACTCGGAACATCAAGATACTTGCAATTCCTCTCACTGACCAAGCTTCTCATCATCCTCCTTAATTGTGCCTTTGTTGGCTAACCCCTGTGATTCTGGTTGCTATATTAAGAAGTGCCATTACAACAACTTGCATAATTATTACTTGCTTATAGGTAACAAAGCACAAACTGTAATTAATAGACGCAAGTCATTGGTTGATTAAATTACATTTTTAAACATGCAAAATTGAAATAGCTACAAGTGTAAACCAAAATAATCAACATTGCAAATATTATAAATATGTCTCATTCCTCTATCTAGTATTAAAACCTGATCATACTTATAATTGGAGCAAATACTATAGCAACTCTCAGCCCAAAAATAAGACTAATATTTAAAGTTACTCTTTTAGCAGGTATACAGTTTTTACTAGGTTGGGAATTTGTAGTAAAATTATGGGTTTAAAAAAAAAAACTGCATTTCTGAAGCATGCCCTCGGTAACATCCGAAAACAGTTATCCAATAAATAAAAATGTATAAATACAATGGACACAAAAATGGTAGGATCAGCCACTGAATGCGTCTATATCAACAGTGCATCACAAAGTAAATTGAATAATGACTGCAATTCTGTCCGTGATTTTCTGTGGCATAATGGGAACAACTCTACTCATCTTCAAATTGTGCAAAGGAGGCCAGTAGAAGGGTCTTTTATTTAATATCTCAATAAGCGAGTTTGGTATTCCGACTGCGCATGCCCAGGTCATAGGTCACTAACTATAAACAGGCTCGGCAACAGTGGTGCTGCATTGTGTGCAGGCTTGCGTTTCATCCGTGGTCAGGGTCGGGCCCGGCTCTCCGCGTGCGGCCGCTGTTGAGTTGCTGCTGGGCTATCCCCGTCCCCTCCCCGGTGACCCGTCCCTGTCCGGGGCGGCCTAGACTTGCATGCAGTTGGCGCTGCAGCCACTGACTCCAGCTCGGCTCTGCCTTTCCTGCCTGGTTGGCCAGCAGCCCTCCACTTCCACCCCCCTCCCCTCAGTCCGACACCGAGATCCTGCTGAAGATGGACAGCCGCCGTCCCTGCTCGAAGACGGGCGACTCAGGGCCCCTGCTGCTGGAGTCGCCCTGGTCGAAGAGAGTGTCTGCGGACAGGCTCCTGCCGCCCATGGAAGGCCGGGCGCCCGCTGGAGCAGCTGGTGTTGTTGATAGTGCTGGTGGCAGCAACAACCTCCTCCTTCTCCCTTGCCCAGCCCCAAGCTCAGAGTTCGGGCCAGCTCCAACTCCAAGTCGGGTCTGAAGGCCGCCCGCAGGTCGGCACAGTTGAGTGCCAGGCCGGAGGAGGCTGAGCCCAGGCTGGTGCTCTGGCGCAGGTGAGGCTGGGGCCCTCACTCCTCCTCGGGGTTGTGGACAGAAGCCGGTAGTGTGCAAGCCGTGGGCGAACTGGCACGTGTCGCCATAGCGGCCCATCAGGGAGCGGGTTCCTCTGGATTTGGAGCGGGGTTCGACTGGAGGTGGCACATCTCCGCACTGGCTGTGGGTCTGTGGGTTCTCCGCGCTGGCTGTGGGCCTGGGGCCGCTGGTGTTGTTGGTCCGGGCTGTCGGTTGGCCCAGCGGGAGAGGAGGAGGTGAGCTGGGGTTGCCGCTTCTCCGCGCAAGGCCTGGGGGCCGGTGTCCCATTGGTCCGGACGTCTCCGGCCACCCCCTGGGCAGGGATGGGACACTCGACTGGGGGACACGGGGATGGTCCAGTGGCGGTTCAGCAGCGCTTGCGGTGCCGGGGACACGGGTTCGATCCTGTCTGCGGATGAGGCACAGAGCCGGTCCAGTCTCCCTTCATAATGATTGGGACACAGCAATGTCATGTAAATTAAAGTAGTCATGTTTAGTATTTTGTTGCATAACCTTTGATTGCAATGACTGCTTGAAGTCTGCGATTCATGGACATTACCAGTTGCTGGGTGTCTTTTTTGGTGATGCTCTGCCAGGCCTGTATTGCAGCCATCTTTAGCTTATGCTTGTTTAGGGGACTAGTCCCCTTCAGTTTCCTCTTCAGCATATAAAAGGAATGCTCAATTGGGTACCGATCGGGTGATTGACTTGGCCACTCAAGAATTGACCATTGGTTAGCTTTGAAAAACTCCTTTGTTGCTTTGTTGCTTTTAGGAGTCTGAAGAAGGGTTTCGGCCCGAAACGTTGCCTATTTCATTCGCTCCATAGATGCTGCCGCACCCGCTGAGTTTCTCCAGCAATTTTGTCTACCTTCGATTTTCCAGCATCTGCAGTTCCTTCTTGAACAATTGCTTTAGCAGTATGTTTGGGATCATTGTCTTGCTGTAGAATGAACTGCCGGCCAATGAGTTTTGAGGCATTTGTTTGAACTTGAGCAGATAGGATGTGTCTATACGCTTCAGAATTAATTATGCTAGGTATCACTATGTATAAACACTGCTGTCGTTTCTACACGGTGAAACCAAAATGTATCAAAATGGCCTTTATTAAAATATGACAATGTGCACTTTAACCACATGTGATTTTTTTTTTCTATTACAAATCTCAAATTGTGGAGTACAGAGGCAAATGAATAAATGATGGGTCTTTGTCATTAGCATTATGAGGACAGTCAGAAAAGCAATTTCTTCTATGCCATCCATAAAAAATTAGGCCTGAAGATGCTCTCAAATACAGGGCAATGTGTTACGTGAGAAATATACAAAGATCCCAAAGAATGCATCCTCTCAAAACAAATTAACAAAATAAAGCCAGACATTGAATGTAAGATAATCCTACTGAATGATCACAGCAGTATTTCCAGGCCATTCCCAGCAAGATCAGTGATCTACATTTATTTTGAAAATATGAAAAATTACTAATTCGCAATTGCAACTCAGATTTACCTGCCAAGAGACATTGTTGTACAACCACTGGTAGGTGAGCAAAAATTACAGCATAACTAGGATTCACAAGCACGGACACACAGAGACTGCAGATGCTGGATTCTTGAGCAAAAAACTGTGGTGGAGGAGCTCAGTGGATCAGGCAGCATCTGTGGAGGGAATGGACAGACGATGTTTCAGGTTGGGACCTTTCTTAAGTCTGAAGGGAGGGATGGCAAGGGAGAGAAAAGAGAACAGCATCTCATATTCCACTTGGGCATCTTATAAGCCAAAGGTATGAACATTGAATTATCCAGTTTCATGTAATCCCCTCTATCTCAACACCCTAGCCCATCATCCCTCCCCCCAACATGAACATTTCTCCCACCACCTTGTTCATTTTCCCTCCTCCATATCATTCACCCCTCGCATCTTCAAGTCCCCAATTTCCCTAGTATCCCCCTTCCTTCCCCTCTCCCATTCAACCCACAACCACCCGCCCGCCCTCCTCTAGCTTTCCTTATCTGACACTCCTTTGTCTCCCTTTCGTCGCTAGCCTTCATCACCATCTCCACCCACCTGCCAATCACTCCCCCTCACCCCTATGACCTATCACCTGCCAGGCTTTGTCCCCTCCGGCCTCTCTTTCCCAGCTTTCTCCCCCTTACTCCATCAATCTGAAGAACGGTCTTGACCCGCAGGTACACAAAAATGCTGGAGAAACTCAGCGGGTGCAGCAGCATCTATGGAGCGAAGGAAATAGGCGACGTTTCGGGCCGAAACCCTTCTTCAGACTGATGGGGGGTGGGGGGGAGAAAGAAGGAAAAAGGGAGTAGGAGGAGCCCGAGGGCGGGGGAATGGGGGGAGACAGCTCGAGGGTTAAGGAAGGGGAGGAGACAGCAAGGGCTAGCAAAACTGGGAGAATTCAACGTTCATGCCATCCGGACGCAAGCAACCTAGGCGGAATATGAGGTGCTGTTCCTCCAATTTCCGGTGTTGCTCACTCTGGCAATGGAGGAGACCCAGGACAGAGAGGTCGGATTGGGAATGGGAGGGGGAGTTGAAGTGCTGAGCCACCGGGAGTTCAGGTAGGTTATTGCGGACTGAGCGGAGGTGTTCGGCGAAACGATCGCCCAACCTCCGCTTGTTCTCCCCGATGTAAATCAGCTGACATCTAGAGCAGCGGATGCAGTAGATGAGGTTGGAGGAGATACAGGTGAACCTTTGTCGCACCTGGAACAACTGCTTGGGTCCTTGAATGGAGTCGAGGGGGGAGGTGAAGGGACAGGTGTTGCATTTCTTGCGGTTGCAACGGAAAGTGCCCGGGGAGGGGGTGGTACGGGAGGGAAGGGAAGAATTGACAAGGGAGTTGCAGAGGGAGCGGTCTTTGCGGAAAGCAGACATAGGGGGAGATGGGAAGATGTGGCGAGTAGTGGGGTCACGTTGGAGGTGGCGGAAATGGCGGAGGATTATTTGTTATATTTGCCGGCTGGTGGGGTGAAAGGTGAGGACTAGGGGGACTCTGCCCTTGTTGCGAGTGCGAGGATGAGGAGAGAGAGCAGTGTTGCGGGGTATGGATGAGACCCTGGTACGAGCCTCATCTATGGTGGCGGAGGGGAATCCCCGTTCCCTGAAGAACGAGGACATTTCCGATGCCCTGGTGTGGAACGTCTCATCCTGGGAGCAGATGCGGCGTAGGTGGAGGAATTGGGAGTAGGGGATGGAGTCTTTACAGGGGGCAGGGTGGGAAGACGTGTAGTCCAGATAGCCATGTGAGTCAGTTGGTTTGTAGTGTATGTTGGTCAGAAGTCTGTCCCCTGCGATGGAGATGGTGAGGTCAAGGAATGGTAGGGAAGTGTCGGAAATGGTCCAGGTGTATTGGAGTGCTGGATGGAAGTTGGTGGTGAAGTAGATGAAGTCAGTCAGTTGTGTGTGGGTGCAGGAGGTGACCCCAAAGCAGTCGTCAATGTAACGGAGGTAGAGGTCGGGGATGGGGCCCTGGTACGTATTGAATAAGGATTGTTCAACATACCCGACAAAGAGGCAGGCGTAGCTGGGGCCCATGCGTGTGCCCATAGCTACGCCTTGTGTTTGGAGGAAATGGGAGGAGTCAAACGTAAAGTTGCTGAGGGTGAGGACCAACTCCGCTAGGCGGAGGAGGGTGTCAGTGGCTGGGTATAGGTTGCTCCTCTGGTCGAGGAAGAACCGGAGGGCTTTGAGGCCATCCTGGTGGGGGATGGAGGTGTAGAGTGACTGGACATCCATGGTGAAGATGAGGGGGTGAGGGCCTAGAGAGTGGAATGCGCGGAGGCGGCGGAGAGTGTGAGGTGTCTAGAACATAGGTGGGAAGGGATTTGACCAAGGGGGATAGTATGGAGTCAAGGTATGTGGAGATGAGTTCGGTGGGGAATGAACAAGCAGAGACAATGAGTCTGCCGGGAGAGCTGGGTTTGTGGATTTTGGGGAGAAGGTAAAAACGGGCCGTGCGGGGCTGGGGAACGATGAGGTTGGAAGCTTGGTCGGGCAGGGCGTGGGAATTGATGAATTCGGTGATGGTGCTAAATATGGTGGCCTGTTGCTCGTCAGTGGGGTCATGGTCCAAGGGTAAGTAGGAGGAGGTGTCCGAGAGTTGGCGCGTGGCCTCAGCTTTGTAGAGATCGACGCGCCAGACTACCACGGCACCTCCCTTGTCGGCTGGTTTGATAACCCAATCTGGGTTTTTGCGGAGTGATTCAATGGCAGTGCGTTCAGGGGGGGAGAGATTGGAGTGAGACAGGGGAGTGGAGAAGTTGAGGCGGTTGACGTCGCGGCGGCAGTTCTGGATAAAGAGTTCCAGAGCCGGGACTTTACGAGAGGGGTTCCATGAGGAGGGGGGTGCGTTGGACCGCATGTTGTCTGTCCAATTAACTCCACGGATTTTGCCAGACTCAAGCAATTTGTTTTTTTTTTGCTCTGGATCCATATTAGAATGTCCATATTAGAGTTTATAATGGAAGTATAAAAAATGGGGATATAATGTATAGATTTAAAATGGGACTGAGTTAGATTAACCTGCCCATTACAATCTGTCTAATTGCAATCTAGCCTCTAAATGCACCATTAAACTCAAGTCTTTCAAATGGCTCAAACAATTTTAATTTTACTAAAACTCTCATCTTATTTGTGAGTGTGCGTGCATGTGTGTCTGTGATTCATGACCTGACTTGCGCCAAAACGGTACACGATAGCGCTACAATTTTTGGACCACCTTACTCACCATTGTCCTGTGGTGTCATGAATCAAGTTTCATTCAGATTGATGTTATATTTTACAAGTTATTCACATTTTTAACTTTACAAAACTCACTTTGAAAAAAACTTTCATCTCCACTGGCAGCTAGCAGCTATGACGTCACAATGGGATCTCATTTACATAAACTGCCCCTCACCAATGTTGCACTGGCAGTTAGCAGCGTATGACATCACAATGGGATCTCAATTACACAAACTGCCTGTCAACAGTGTTTCACACAGTGCAATGAGAGATTTGTTACATTGTTGTAAGGAGAGGGACAGAATCGGGAAAGGGAAAAGGAAAATGTTATTTAAACATTGTGTTTAATGGGGGAGTGCGATAGGGGAGAGGCGAGTAGTGGGGGAGTAGGGAGATAGAGGGAGGGTTTAAGGGAGGGAGGGAGGGAGTGACTGATGGCAGGGCAAAGGAGAGAGAGATGAGAGGAGGAGGAGAGGGTGAGGGGAAACAGGAGGGAGGGTGAAGAGGAGGGGGAGGGAGTGCTGGGGCTTATGGGGAAATGAGCCGCGCCTGCGCAGTTGGGGGCCATGGGTGAGTGATGGAATATTGCTTGGAGGGAGCGGGGCCCAACGGGTCCCATTGGTCTAGTATATTTTAAAATTGAAATGCTCTCTAATGCTGAAAAATGAAATGAAAAATGCTTTTTCCTTTTACAACCTAGAATAGCAAAGGAATACAATTCAGTACCATCCCATTGCCCTATTATTTTTGTGCCCCTGGAATATCGTCGACAATGTAATAGATTACAAAAAATTGATAAAACAATTTTTTATTTGAGAAAATAACTATTTGAAAGAATGTTTTTGAGCAGTGGGCAGGTTAGTGAACAAATTTATTTTCTCCTTGTAGCCAACATGGATCTAACAAACTACAGCTTCTACTTTAGATCATTGGAAGAGTGAGGAAGATCATAACACTGACAGGATTGCATTGAAATATTTTAATTTAAATATTTATAGCCATTAACATCCACAAACCCATTTAAAAACATTGAATTGTAAAACAATCATTACAAAAGAAATTAAATAGATATAAAATGAATAATGTTATGATATACCATCCTGATGCACTCAATGCTGCTGAGGAGCAACAAATCCAAGTCATTAAACATAACTGAAGATACATACGTCTTAAGTTAAAACATGTCATGGTTGTAAATAAATGAATAATCTAAGATGTCTATACACATCTCTATTGTTTACTCCCTGCAAAATATTCCTTTGATGTGTTGAGCCAGTTCTGCTGATATATTCAGTAAAAAGTCATATGAAGAATGTTAGAAGTATGCACTGTCATCTGAACAAAATGGCAGCTGGATCACTATCACAGATATAGTAAATGCTTTTTATTTGGAGTTGAAAAATCCCAGCGAAGGTATACTTTATGTGGCAGATATATAGCATTCAACAGGCAATGTCGGATTGATTTCCAATGTACAATAAATATATCTAATACTTCAAACCTCAATAGCTTGGAGTCAAATAAAGCCTTTAAACAAAATGAGCACTAAATTAGGAATAACTATTAAAAAGGAATGAATAGGGCATATCGACCTAATTGAAGAAAATGGATGTACCAAACTATTAAGATGTTGCAATGGATAGCAAATTAGTGCAAACCTAAAATCAAAATAAACAATGTCAAATTGTGCTAAACAATAATATAAACAATTTGTGTTTATATAATTGGTTATTTAGGTGTTGGTCAGTTTATGTGATAACACCAAAGATGCTGAGACATCAGTCTGAAGAAGGGTTTCTGCCCGAAACGTCACCTATTTCCTTCGCTCCATAGATGCTGCTGCACCCGCTGAGTTTCTCCAGCATTTTTTGTGTACCTTTTATGCTAAATTGCTCAACGTCCTAATGTAAAATGATGTAACATCATTTAAAAAAAAGGATGGGAGGATTTCTGCAAGGAATATACATTGAATTGTCCTGGATTACACGAATATACTTGGGAGAGCAATAGATCACTATAAATTAAAGGGGATGATCTTCTTATCACTTGCAGCTACACATTTTAAAAACAAGTAATAACAGAATTAAGGTTAGGAATCACATTTGGTGATTGGCAAAAGTAAAATCAATACCATTAGACTGAAAAACGTCATCAAAAAGAGTTAATCAAGATGAAACAAACACTATTACTAACAATAATTGTCTGATATGACGGCAAAGCTTGTAACCAAGGCCTAAACCGGCCTTTAAAAGGCATGCAGCCTACCATGCTAGCTGAACTCAGTGATTGACACCCAAACTAACCACACACAATCCAAATACTCTCTGACGCCATTTTCTGCGACAACAGCGATCCAATCAGCATTGAACGGGGGCGGGCCCAGCTCAGCACGGTTGCTTGATCCGCAAAGGATCGCCCAACAAACTCATTCAATGAAGAATAAAGATCCTCCGCGTTTCTACATCAATTGTGCTTTTATTGCTTTTTAAAGAACCTCAAGAAAGCAAGAGTGGGAGTCCCAATGTTTTAGAAAAAGGTGCTACCTCAGAGTCGACGCTCCACCGTTAACACCGTGTCTCCTCCACAGCCGCAGCTCCGAACGTCAACCCGGCAACGGGCGCGCGCGACCGACGTGGGGCGGGGCCTAGGGGCGCGCGGCCGACGTAGGTGGGGGCTGTGGACGCGCGCGGCCGACGTGGGGAGGGGGCCTGTGGACGCGCGCGGCCGACGTGGGGCGGGGCCCGAGGGCGCGCGCAGCTGCCGGCGCCGACGTTGAGAGCAAACAGACGCGCGCGCCCTCCACAGCATCATAAATCCATACGTCATAGAAGCAGATTAGGCCACTTGGCTGATCTATCTTTCCCTCTCAACCCCATTCTCCTGTCTTCGCCCTATAAACCCCGACACCCTTACTAATCAAGAACCTGTCCATCTCCAAGGTCCAAGATTCTCCCACGTGGAAACATCCTCCATATCCACTCTATCCAGGCCATTCACTATTTGGTAAGTACACAAAAATGCTGGAGAAACTCAGCGGGTGCAGCAGCATCTATGGAGCGAAGGAAATGAACGTTGAATTCTCCCAGTTTTGCTAGCCCTTGCTGTCTCCTCCCCTTCCTTAACCCTCGAGCTGTCTCCTCTCATCCCCCTGCCCTCGGGCTCCTCCTCCTCCCTTTTTCCTTCCTTCTCCCCCACCAGTCTGAAGAAGGGTTTCGGCCCGAAACGTCGCCTATTTCCTTCGCTCCATTGATGCTGCTGCATCCGCTGAGTTTCTCCAGCATTTTTGTGCACCTTCGATCTTCCAGCATCTACAGTTCCTTCTTGAACACTATTTGGTAAGTTTCAATGAGGTTCCTCCTCATCTTTCTAAAAGAGGGGCACTCGTATCCACAGTGACGGTTGCTAACCATTTTAATTACATTTCCCCATATTCCAGGCGTACATTGGCCATATTCCCCAAAGCTTTCTCAGCTACATCGACGACTGCATCGTGGCTGCCTCCTGCACCTGTGCAGAACTCATGGACTTTATTAACTTCACCACTAACTTCCTCCCTGCCCTCAAATCTTGGACGATCTCGGACATCTCCCTTTTCTCGATCTTTCTATCTCAATTACAGGGACAGACTATCAACTGTATTCCACAGTTAACTGGACTGCATTTCCTCCCACCTGTCTCTCGCAACAATGCTAATCCCTACTCTCAATTCCTACATTTCTGCCACAACTGCTCCCAAGATGAGGCCTTCCATTGCAGGGCATCCAAGATGTTCCAAACAGTTGATTTTGGCAAGCCTAAGGTTTGGCTGATGTCTCTAACAGTTTTATTCTTCTTTCTCAGTCTCATAAAGGCTTCTTTGACTTTCACAACTTTCGTCCTCATGTTGATAAACAGCAATATTAGTTTCCAAAGGTGATGGAAAGACTGGAGGAAAAACTTGGTGCTGAGAGCTCTCTTATACCGGCATTAAGGAGGCAATTAAACACACCTGAGCAATTACATACGCCTGTGAAGCCATGTGTCCCAAACATCATGGTGCCCTGAAATGGGGGGACTATGTATAAACACAACTGTAATTTCTACATGGTGAAACCAAAATGTATAAAATTTCCCCTCACCTGTATCCATCAATTACTTGCCTAGCTTGTCCAAACCAAAACATAGTTTCCTCACAATATTTTCTACAGATACTGACTGACCCGCTGAGTTACTCCAGCACCTGGTGTCTTTTTTGGTAAACCAGCATCTGTGGATCCTTGTGTCGACAACCAGTATAAGTTCCAGATGAAGGTAAGGAAGTGAAGCCATCTCATTTGCCCGTCACCAGCAATTATGTTCTTGAGTTCCCACTGTAAATACCTTGTATCTCAGGCAGCATCTCTGGAGGACAAGGATAGATGACGTTAGTCTTCAGTCTGGAGAAAGGTCCTGACTCGGAACATCACCTATCCATGTTCTCCAGAGATGCTGCCTGATCTGTTGGGTTACTCCAGCACTTTGTGTCTTTTTTTTAAACCAGCAACTGAAGTTCCTGGTTTCTACACTGTCACCTATCCACGTTCTCCAAAGATGTTGTCTGATCTGCTGAGTTACTCAAACACTTTGTGACTTTTTTTGTAACCTTGCGTCAGCAGTTCCTTGTCGAAACAGATAAGTGAAGATGCTGGTTCCCAAAACATCTCCTATCTTTTTCCTCCAGAGATGCTGCCTGTCCTGCTGAGTTACTCCAGCTCTTATCTTTTTGGGAGTAAACCAGCATCGACAGTTCTTTGTTTCTACACTGTCCCTCTTAGGCGATTTTTTAGGCAACTGCCATAGTCATAGCAGGTCGCCGAAAAACCGGCGACTGGACCCCCCCCCTATGACAATGTCTACGACAAGCTACAACAACCTGCCACCTAGTCAACGTCAAGCTATGGCAAGCTACTGACAACCGGTGACCCAATGGTCACGACTTATGGGCCTGTCCCACTTAGGCTATTTTTAGGCAACTGCCGGCGACTGTCATAGTCGTAGCAGGTCGCTGAAAAATATAATAAATCTATAAAGAATTATCACTTTAACAACAAAAAAGTTTGATTTATTATTACATTATAAAGAACATACAACAGTGTATACAAAAATAAATTTATTATAATCACATAAAATTTGAAATTATCTGTAAGAATCATCACTATAAGCACCTCCTTCAGTCTGATCAGTCCCATCAATCTATAAAAAAGGCAATAAATATCAAATAATGGCACGTCTGTGACATTGTATTTACATATATTCACAACGTTCCCTGTATTTCTCTCCATAAAACTTGCAACTTCAACAGGTCTGGCAGGCATGTTACAGATACCTTTAACCATGATTTTACAAAAAGACTGCTTATAGTAAGCTCAAACATTACACGACAAAGATACAAATAAAAATCCCAAAATTCAAAACTTCAATACTCTGGTTATCTTTCTTTCTATCTTCATTTTGCTTGTACTGTTAACGATATATTGTATGACTTTTGTATATATGTGGTGTTTTTCAATTATTTATGTACTCCCATACCCCAAGGAGGGTCGTTGAGTTTCAATAAACTTCAAACATAATACAAGTGCAAAAACATACAAGACTTAACATAATTTATGGACACATTACACTGATGGGCGATCTGTGTCCATTATTCCTGTAAAGCTCAAACTCAAGTCCCTACTTGCATCCTGGGTCTCCGTTCTGGGGATACACCCTGGTGTCACTGGTGCAGGTCTGGGTGTGTCAAGGCTGGGGTAGTCTGTGAATGCAGCTGAGAGTGCAGAGAAGCTACTAGATCTTGCAGGCTGCAAGGCAGTGTATGTTGATGTAGTGGCTAACTGCTGTGATGGAGTTGATGTAGACTGTTGCTGTGAGTAGGGCTGCTGCTGTCCTGTGGAACTGGGTGACCTGCCCATGGGTGAGGTGGCAATCGGTGAGCATGACATCACTGGTGGTGGCATCCGTGGTGGTCCCATCAGTGACTGTGGCTGCAACACAGAAACATAGCAATATTAAGTGGAAGGCAATTAAATTTAAACTTTTCACAAGCTGTGTGTGACAAATAATTTCAAGTCCAATTCACAAAAAGTATTATAAAATTAAATACCTGGTGAGCCTGCTGATGTGGTGGTTCCATCAGTGTCATCTGTTGTGGTGGTCCCATCAGTCCTGTCTGTGGCTGTCCCATCTGTTGCTGTCCCATGTGTCCCATCTGCTGCTGAGTCTGAAACACACATGAATTCATTGTGAATATTTCATACAAAAACATAAATTTTAAGGTCAAATATTAAAGTCAAATGTTCCCAAAATTCCACAAACATTACTTAAATTACTTACCGGCTGGGAGAAGTTATGGGCCATCGTCATGGCAGCCATGGTGTAGTTGAACCACACATTCTCTGGTATCTTGAGCAGCTCAGTCTTTAGGAATCCCAAGAAGGTGTCAACAGCCCTCTCATGTGGTGTCTGGGGCTGTGTCATGGCCTTTCTGGCCTCCCTGGCCTCGGTTGCCTGTTGCATGAGCTGCAACATAAATTAGTATGATACAGGTAAGTAAATTTGGGGGGGAAAATGGATGGATGGATGAACGGATGGAGAAATCTGCCAAAAAATGTCCCCAAATGTACTTACCACCTTGATCAGCTCCTGCTGACTTGCCTCTCTCTCCTCTACCTCAGTTGCTGTTGGGGTGGAGCTGGCAGTGGTCCTGCTCCTCTTGCTGTGCTGCTGACTGGTGGAGGGGGTGGATCCAGAGGTTCCCTCAAGTGTATCAAACTCCTCTTCACTGGACATACTGGGCAGTGGCTTCTTCTTGTCAAACTGGAAGAAAATAAATGTGTTTTACAAACTTTCAAGACCATCAGGACATGGCAAGCAAGATGACAATCAAATTATCAATTTCACAATAACTATTTTATAATAATTTGCTTCTTGGTGCTGTCTCCTCTCCACTCGTAGCACATGTGAATTGATAAAGTCCCATTTGTCGATGATTCACTGCTGGTTTTTGCCACCAGACCCTGACTTGTTCCCACTCTGAGACAGCTTGCCATATCTTGTTCTCTGGCTTTTGAATCACAGACAGAGTTGGGCATCTGTAAAAAATATATATATAATAAAGACCAGCATGAATTGCCTGCCTGCAGCAGTAATATTAGTAGTTTTCATTTTATTTTTATGCCTGCTACACAACATGAAGTTGCAAATTTCAGGACCAGAAATACAGAGAAACAACCCAGTAAGTAGGTACTTACAGGTGCTGTCAGGAAACTCCTTGGTCTTGGTGTCAAGTAGTGAGTTCTTCCTGTCCTTGTTTCTATAATGTTGGTGGTTCTTGTCATACAACTCTGTGTTTGACTGATACCACTCGACCAGCTCTCCTTCTTGTTCTCTGCTGAACTCATAAGGAACTACCTTGGGTCTCTTGCCCTTCTTCACCTCCTCCTGGACAGTGTACACATTAGAGACACTTGAGGCATCAGTGTCCTGAGCATCATCTGTAGGTGAGTCTGGGTCAGCAGCAGCAGTACCTATAGTCTTGGCAGGGCGGCCAGTCCAGGTTGGGGTGGTGGTGGGGACATGGGCCACCTCCCTGGTCTCCTCCTGGGTCTCCACCTGCTTGGTGGGTGGGGATTGGGGTTGGGCCTTGCCCTTGGGTTGCCCTCTCCTTCTCCTTGGAGCCATGTGGACTTGGGTTTTTCCAATGCCTGTTGCTACTTGACTTATCTTGATGCCGGTACCTGTCGCTGGTTGACATAGGTAGTCGCCAATCACTGGTCAGCACCAGCGACAACCTATGTCATCCTGGCGACAACCTACGACAGCACCTATGTCAGGAGAAGTCAAACTACACTCATTGGCGTCAAACCCACTGTCGCCGAAATTTTGAAAATTTTGAAAATCCAGCAGCGACCAGAAAGACGCTACGACTCTTTGGGCGACTAAGGAGACTACTCACAACCATACAGGCGACACCCCGGCAACGATGTGGCGCCTAAAAAATCGCCTAAGTGGGACAGGCCCTTACTCACCTTTCCGTCCTCCAGAGATGCTGCCTGATCTACTGAGTTACTTCAGCACATTGTCTCTTTTTTTTTTTAACCAGCATCTGCAGTCTTGTAGATGCTGTCAGACCCGCTGTTAGTTATTCCAGCACCCTGTGTCGTTTTTGTGTGTAAACCAGCAATCTGCAGTTCCTTGTTTCGACTAACATGAGTGGTTAATCTGCAATAATCTGCGACTCTTTGTGTCTGCACTGAACTCTCTGTCAAGAAGGGAGCGCGCGTCCCCGAGAGCACGCGCCTCCCTGGGGAGGGGCGGGAACGCGCGCGGGATGGAGAGCGTGCGTCGTGTGGACTGCGTTGACGACAGCGCCGTACGTGGTATTGGAGTGTGGGACCGGCGTCGCGACGGGCTGGAGAGCAGAGGACGGCGGCGGTGCAGCGACGACAGGGGCGGCTTCACCAGCCCAACAACCACCAACAACCCCCCTTCCTCCCTCCAGCACAGACCTTTATGGTACCCCCGGCTGTGACACCCTGCGACACCCTTTAACCGGCCAGACAATACCGCCCACTAACGAAATAAGGATCTACAAACTTCCCGAAAATGGACTATGATTTCAAGATGAAGCTGACGACGGAGCGGGAGCGAGTGGAGGACCTGTTTGAGTACGAGGGCTGCAAAGTTGGACGAGGCACCTACGGTCACGTCTACAAAGCCAAGCGGAAAGACGGGTAGGTGCAGGGCCCTGCGGTGTGTAGGCCACGCTGCTCATCGCCTGCATTCTCATTTGCCCTCTCCTTTTTAATTTGATTTTGTGTCAACAACTTGACCCGATTTGAAACCAAGCTGCTGCCGGTTTGGTGCAGCTTGTTGAGTCTTGAGTATCATAAACAATCGATTGAGCTGAACAATGTATGTGTGGAAAGAGTTGCACGTAGGAAATTCTCCTGCGATTTTAAAGTGCCGGATAAATTATCATTGAATTTGTTCTTTTCTGTAAAGCTTTTAAACTACGTTTCAGTTATCTCATTTATTAACATTCAATTAATTTACTATAGAAAACCAAGTTGATTGGAGTATCTATTTAGCTGGCAATTCTTTTTGAAGTTCGATTGATACATTTAAATATAACATGCTCTTTCCGCTAGTTTTGAATAATGTTTTTTGAATATAGTATTTTTGGAGCAGGCAAGGACATACAATTATTAATTGGCGTATTGATAATACTTAATGTGTTTGGCATGGAACAAATTGTCCTTATTACATCTTGACCTAAAGTAATTTAAATCAATTTAAATATTTTTATTGATTGAGGTATCTATTTAGTTGGTAATTTGTGTTGGTTTGATTAATACATTAAAATATGATATGCTTTTTCCATGATTTTTGAATAATGCTTTGAATACGATGCTTCTTGAGCAGGCAAAGACATTTCAAATTTTTGACATAAAATTATTAATTGGCATTCAAATGTGTTATTGATAATACTTCATGCATTTGGTATATAACTTTTTTTCCATCTTAACCTAATGGAGCAAAACAAAAGGGGTAGGAAAAAACATGTTTTCCACGTTGGAATTGGTCATTTTATTGTGTAGCATTTTGACTTTGAGTAGAACGGTCAAAACAATTTCATGTCTTTTTGAGTATCATTTACGATACTGTATTTTCAAGTCACGTACTGTTTCCAGCACCATTCAGTTTTATTTTCTCCAGTCCTGTGGTTGATTTACTTTTTCCGGTGTATTGTTGCATTAATAATGGAAACCTTCTAATTGTTTGTCTGTCTGACAGTTCTGTCATCAAGAAAGGTGACATTTGTATTGCATCATCTGGAGAGAGAACATTTGTTGATTTCGCCCCACCTATTTAAAATTCTGCATGTTCCACCTGCTGTCGCAGCCTAGGCAAAGGGTGAAACTGTGACCTGTTCATTTAGTTTAATGTTATTACATCCATGTGTTTCACCCCCTTGTGCTTCTAAGAAATCTTCAGTGCTTTATTTTTAAAACCTGTTTTTTTTTAATTCTCAATGTATGTGAAATAGTATTCCTCTTTTTGCATTTGTCATTATATTAAAATTGTAATTATCAATTGAATGATGCTAACCTGTAAATTTAGTTATTTTCCTCTTGTTTTCATATAACACGCTAGATCAGTATTGATCTAAAATGATAAATGGAAAATAGACATGTTTTCCATAAGATCTGTTAATATCTTAATAGTCTTATCTCTATAAACTAGTGTGTATTGTTTTAGTGAAATAATTTAATCTATGAAAATAAAAAAATAACATGCTAAACTAGTCAAATAATAAATGTGCCTCCCACTAATCAATTGGGACGAATCTGTTTGATACAAAGTTGAGTGCAAAGAATTAGCTCAATTTCTGATTTATTTGTTGTTGTTGTTGTTACGGACCCTTAAGTTGTATGTTTTTGTCATATTCAACAGTCAGTTGAAATTGATTCTGCTTATGGTTATGTTGGTATTACTATCTGTGTACTGCAGTTACTGCGTCCTCTACAGTTTTACACAAGGTTAAATTGAACAGTTGGTTTAAAAACAATTCCTGACTTTAAAAGGTTTTGGCTGCTAACTGCAATCCAGAATATGGCCACTGTGATGAGGTTTTAAGACGTGTTCAATTGCAACATTAAACTGAAGCTCCAACTGTTGCTTTCTGTGGATCAACAAAGATCTTGCGATGCACACAAAATGTTGGAGCAACTCAACAGGTCAGGCAGCATCTCTGGAGAAAAATTATGAATGTCTGAAGAAGGGTCCCGACCCGAAACATCACCCATTTTTCTTTTCCAGAGATGCTGCCTGGCCCGCTGAATTACTCCAGCGCTTTTTGTGTATCTTTGGTATAAACCAGCATCTGCAGTTCTTTGTTTTTTACAATGATCTTGTAATGCTTGTTTGAAGAAGATTGAGATGTTCTCAGAGTATCATAACTCAACATAACCAAAGGAGTTATACTGCTCATTGGTTTCATTGTCCTTTGTAAGACTTTATTCATCGTATTTGCCTACAAAATAACAATGTTTAGATTTAAAATATTATTTAATATCCTGTAGAAAAAAATGTGCATTTGAGCATTTTTTTGCCTCCCCCAGGAGATCACGAGGTTCTTGGGGTGGAGAGGGGTGATAGCGGTATAAAGGGGAGGGTAGTGTCTTGTGTTCTGTGTCTTGTGTCTACTGTTTGTGGGTAAGTGTGTCTGTTTAGTGTTCAGCCATGAGCGAATGGCGGTGCAGGCTCGACGGACCTGGTGGTCTACTCTCGCACCTACTTTCTATGTTTCTATTGCACATGCTGCACAAATGGATATTCGTTTTATGTTTAAATTTCGAGCCATAAGACCAATTCATCAACATTTATCTTCCTTATTTACTCTATTATCATCTTAAAGATTTGCAGTTTTCCTCCAAATAAAAGTACCAGCTTTGACATCATCATAGTAATCCCTTTCCCCTGACATCTTGGCATCGGACGGTGCACTTTTACAATCTGTTTTATTTTCTTCCTATAACAACGGCCTGATTGTTACTCAATTAAGAAAATGTAGTCACGGTTTCAGTTTGGCTTTGCATTTTAATAGATCACAAGTACCCATCTCATGAGTAAAGAGTTAAAACGGTTTAATTGTGGTATGCACAGGTAATGGAACAATGAAATTCTTAATTGCTATCGTTCAACAGGCCTGTAATAAATAATCTATTGGATTTTTCATTATTATATATTAATAACCACAATACTCTGTAACCATAATACTGCAAAAACTGAAAACCGTAGTGCAACCAAAGACGTAATACCTCGAAGATTGTCGTTGCTGAGGTTTGTGTTGCATACTGTTTAAGAGCCTGATGGTCGCTGGGAAAAAGCTGTTCTTGAACCTGTTAGTCATGGTTTTCAGGCTCATGCACCTTTTTGCTGATAGCAGTAGCAAAATGAGAGCATGGCCATGGTGGTATGAGTCTTTGATATTGGTTGCCTTTTTTTGGCCTCCTAAGACCTTTTGATGGTGGGGACAGGCAGTGTCTACCACTCTCTATAATCTCCCTTGTTCCTAGGTGTTTGAAATGCTGAAGCGGACATGATGTAACCAGTTAATGTGCTCTCTACCGTACGCCTGTTGAAGTTTGATATTCGGCAACATACTGAATCTCTTTAATCTTCAAATTAAGTTGAGGCGTTGAAATATATTTTAGTTTAGTTTATTATTGTCATGTATACAGTGATACAGTGAAAAGCTTTTGTTTACGTGCTATCCTGTCAAAGAGAAGACTGCATGAATACAATCAAGCTGTCCACAATGCACGAATAAAGGGTACATCATTTAATGCAAGATAAAGTCCAATTAAAGATAGTTCTTTATGATTGCAACGATTTGCTGGGCCCACGACAGATCTTTAGAGATATGCACGGCAGGAACTTGAAGCTGTTGACTCTTTCCATCACTGTGGCCGATGAAGGTGGGTATGTGGTTCCTTGAACTTGCTGATGTTGGGAGCAAGATTGTTGTTCTGGCACCATTCAATCAGATTATCAATCTTCCTCGTACTCTCACTCATCAGCACCTGTATTCATCCAATAACTGGTATCGTTGTCAAATTTAAAGATGGCATCAGAACAGTGTCTGGCTACACAATCATCAGCATAGAGAGAATAGAACAGATGCTGGTTAACACAATAGGGCACACAATTCTGGGGTTACTCAGCAGGGCAGGCAGCATCTGTGGAGAACATAGATAGGCCGAGTTTTAGGTCGAGACCATTCTTCAGACATATTGTAAGTTAATGTGTTGATGGTTATCGAGGAGGAAGTGTTGCTAACGTACTTATTGTGGTCTGTCAATGAGGAAGTCGAGGATTCAATTGCATATACTGGATCTCTGCTCATTCCTGAGTTTGGTGATAAATTTGGAGGGGATGATGGTGTTGAATGCCAAGGTGTAGTCGAATTACAGCTTGATTGATGTGTTTTTATAGTGAAAAGGCAGCAAGATCGCATACCCTATTGAACTATCCAGGTTCTTAGTAAGGCAGGAGCTGATATGCAGCATAATTCATCACCACGGACGTTAGTGCCACCATTCGGTTGTAATTGAGGTAAGACACATTACTCTTCTTGGGCAGCAGTATTAATGATGTCTTTTTAAAGCAGGTGGGAATCTCGGACATTAATAATGAGAGGTTAAAGATCATTAATAAATAGAGGTTAAAGAGGTTTATGGTCACGTGTAACCAGATACAATGAAAAGTTATCCAGGCAGCAAGCAGAAAGACTGTACATGATTACAATTGTGCCGTCCACAGTGTACAGACACAGGATAATGGGATATTGTATAGTGCAAGATAAAGTCCGATTTATGATAGTCCAACAGTCTCCAATGAGGTAAATTACTACCGTCCAATGGCCTTGACATCCATCATCATAAAATGCTTTGAGAGGCTAGTCATGGAACGCATTAAAACCAGCCGACCAAGTAGCTTTGGCCCACTGCTGTTCGTCTACTGCCGCAACAGGTCCATGGACGATGCCATCTCCCTGGTCCTACGCTCATCCCTGGATCACCAGGATGAGAGAGACGCCTACGTCATACACCTATTCATAGACCACAGCTTTGCCTTTAACATCATTATACCATCCAAGCTCATCACCAAACTTGCGAGACTTGGAGTCAGCACTCATGTCTGCAACTGGATCGACTTACTGACCAATAGACCCGAATCAGTGAGGATAGGGGACAAATCATCCTCTATGATAATCCACAACACTGGTGCTTCACAAGGATGTGTTCTCAGCCCCCTTCTTTACTCCTTGGACACCCACAACTGTGCAGCCATACAAAATCTAATTCAAATTACAAATTCACAGACGTAAATACCATTGTGGGCCGGATATCAAATAGTGATGAGATGGAGTAAAGGAAGGAGATTGAGAACCTCGTGTACCGGTGTCGAGACAACAACCTTTCTCTCAATGTCTGCAAGACAAAGGAGAAAGTGATTAACCTCAGGAAGCGAAGCGGTACACCAGTTTGCATTGATGGTGCCGAAGTGGAGATTCCTTGGAGTAAATATCACCAACAACTTCTCCTGGACCATCTATACCGAAGCAATAGCCAAAGCACACCAATGCCTCGACTTGGAAGGCTTAGGAAGTTTGGCATGTCCCTAACAACTCTTACCAACTTTTACAGATATGCCGTAGAAAGCATTTTATCAGGATGCATCACAGCATGGTTTGGAAACGGCTCCATCCAAGACCGCAAGAAATTGCAGAGAATTGTAGGCATAGCCCAGACCATCAAATAAACCAACCTCTCTTCCATTGATTCCATTTAAACCTTGTGCTACCTCGGCAAAGCCACCAGCATAATCAAGGACGAGTCGCACCCTGGCCACCTCCTCTTCTCCCCTCTCCAATCAGGCAAGAGGTACAGAAGTGCGAAAACGTACACCTCCAGATTCGAGGACGGTTTCATCCCAGCTGTTATCAGGCAACTGAACCATCCTACCATAACTGGAGAGCTGTCCTGAACTACTATCTACCTCATTGGGGGCCCTCGGACTATCTTTAATCGAACTTTACTGGCTTTATCTTGCACTAAACACTTCATGTTATTCCCTTTATCATATATCTGTACACCGTGAATGGCTCAATTGTAATCATGTATATCTTTCTGCTGACTGGTTAGCACGCAACAAAGGCTTTTCACTGTGCCTTGATACACCTGACAATAAACTAAACTAGGTAGTAGCTCAGGACAGCTCTCTTGTTGTTGATAGGATGGTTTAGTTCCCTGATGAAGAAACTGTCCCTGAATCTGGAGGTATGTGCTTTCGCACTTCTGTGCCTCTTGCCAGAGGTGAGCAGAGGGAGTGACCAGGGTGAGACCTTAATCATGCTGGGGGCCTTGCCGGGGCAGTGTAAAGAGTAGATTGAGTCAATCGAAGGGAGGTGGGTTTGTGTGGTGGTCTGACCCGTGTCCGCAATTTTCTGCAATTTCTTGGGCCAGTAAGTTATGGATTAGCTGAGACTCATCAGTGAGTCCAGGGATCTAGCAAGAGATCAGACATGCCTGCATCTGACATCCAGCGCATGCTTTTCCACTCGGAGGGTGGTAGGTACATATTAGCTGCCAGAGGAAGTAGTTAAAGTAAGTACAAGGACAAAATTTAAAAGACACTTGGACACTACATGGATAAGAGCAGTTCAGAGGGATATGGACCAAATGCAGGCAAATGGAACTAGCTTAGAGAGGACATCTTGGTCGGCATGGACGTTGGACTGAAGGACCTGTTTCGGTGCTCTATGATCCTATAGCTGCCATCTAGCTGTCTGTGCAAAACCATCCCATTAATGGGAGTAAAATGACCTGGAGTTCTGACTCATGAAAGGAATTTTGTAGAATTTCTGTGGTGTTTCCCTGCATTCCACAGGTATGTGATCTGCCCCACATATTTCATGGTTACTCTTGCAGACTCTCATGCTGTCCTTGGATTTTTGTTTACCTCCAATTGATTTGTAAGTCCAAGAAGCAGCTGTTTTTTGCCATTTCAAGATGAGACTGCCACTCGCATTCTGCCATTGTTGACTTGCAAAGTTTGGGTGGAAAGGGAAAGTTGTCAATAAAGGATTCATACATCAAGGACTGGTTGTTCTCTCAAGAATATAATCCATGGCTGTAGTGTATCCTTTTGCTGCAATGAAATATCGTTGTCCAATCCTGAATAATTTTCGCAACTTGTTAGAGTCTGCGACAATTATATTTTTATTTTCTTCGTACAGTTGGCCTATCTCGTTTATGCTGGCTTTCAGCAATCCCATCAGTCTCATTTACTTCCTTGTAACTTATTCTCCATTTTTTGGTAACCACCTACGCCGAGAGGCAATTACAATGCCAAATAATCTACCAGCACATCTTTTGGATATTGGAAGAAGCTGGGACACGAGGAGGAAGTCCACGCAGTCACAGTGTGAATGTGCAAACTCCACACAGGCAGCTTCTGTGATTGCGATCGAAACCAGGTCATTGGAGCGGTGTAGCTGTAACTGCTGCGCCATTGTACCTAGCTTATTGGGGCAGCCATTGTATCTCCTCTTGGAGCAGAAGCCTTGTATGACCTTAGGATAGAGAATATTTGGCAAAGGGCCAGTCAACGCTAGTAGTCAAATGCTGACTTAAAATCAGCACTTGCTGTGCAAAACAGGTTTCCCTTGCGGTTTCAACACAAAGGCAGGGCTCTCGCTTAACTTTTTTTCCCTGTTGCCAGCCGGGCAACCTTGGCAGCTTTTTAGGTTGCTAATTGACAGTTTAGGTGGTCATTTAAGATGGCTTGCATGACGCGTGTGATAATGTGCTCGGACGAAGTGCGTAGTTACCAGTCGGAATTATACTCAATGAAGCATTCACATATTATTTCTGCTTCAAATAAAGTCACAAACTAAACATATTCACCAATCAAGATATGATATATCCCACAATGACATGCAGCAAAATTATAAGACAGTATCTCAACTCTTTTTACACATTGCAATTAATGCAATTTCTATTAGATCTTTCCACTTCCAAACAAAAATGTGGTTGGATTATTCAGCGTATGATCAACCTGTGTCAATAAATCCTGGACCATGGTAACATATATGCGTACGTATAGTTGTGAATGTTGCTCATTAAATAACTACAGTACTGATACTCCATATTAAGAGCATTGATTTGCCGTTAAAATGAATTCTGTAATAACGTGTCAACGGCAGCAGTGACAATCGAACACTGTGGTTTTAATGTTTCATGTGTTCACAATTTAATTAATCCATCTTTATGGATTAAAACAAATAATGTGAATTAAAACACATTTGATTGCATTCCGTTATCAAACATAGTCAATGTTCGCTCTGAAGACATTTCCAGGACAATAGGGTCAGGCAGGGGGGTGTGTGTGAATCAGTGCGGGGTGGATAGATGGCGGGATGGATTGAGGCAGGTGAATTAGTACGTGTTGGTTAGAGTAGGTTAAATTGTGAGAGCACGGGGATGTCAGTGGTGTTGAATGGGGGGGGGTTCAGTACGGGATGGATGGGGGTAGACAAAAGTGCTGTAGAAACTCAGCGGGTGAGGCAGGGTCTATGGAGCGAAGGAAATAGGCAATGTTTCGGCTCGAGACCCTTCTTCAGACTGCCTCCCCCATTCTTCTTGAATGGGAGGATCAGTACAGGATGGATGGGGGGGGAGGAGATCAGCGCAGGATGAATGGGGGCGGGGGGATCAGTACAGTGTGGATCGGAGGGTCTGTGCAGGATGAATGGGGGATCACTACAGGATGAATGAGGGGAAGGTGCAGGGTAAATGGAGGGTGGGTCAGTACGGAATGAATGCGTGGATTAGTAGAGGATGGATGGGGGATCAGTACAGGATGGATGGAGGAGAAGTGCAGGATGGATGGGAAAGGGGTAAGTACAGGATGAATTGGGGGACCAGTGTATGGGGGGTGGGTGGGGGTGGGGAGGGGGGTAGCAGGAGAATCAATGCGAGGTGGATAGGGTGATCAGCGCAGGATGAATAGATTGGGGGGGGGAGATGGGGAGGGGAGCACACGGGATGTCAGTGAGGATTGAATAGAGGCGGGAATGGGGATCAGTGCGGGATGGAGAGGAGGGGTCCCAGGTTAAAGGGGGGGTGGAGGGGGCGTACGAGAGAGAGAGAGAGAAGGGGGGCGAGGTATGGAGGAAGGAGGGTCAGTGCTCCTCGAACAACATCGCCCCGCTGCCTTAGCCGTTGGGAACTCCTCGCCACCGCCTCCCTCCTCCGCCAGCCAACAGCAAGGTGCGGGGCCGAGCGGTGCAGCTCAAAGATCCTATAGCTATAGTATCTTTGGTGCAGCTGCTTCAGAAGGGTTGGAGCGAATGACGGGCCTCGAACAGCGGCGGCAGCGGCCACAACAGCGACTCCATCACCTCCTCCTCCCGCCATCTGCCTGCCCTGATAAGGACCGCTGCTTGCAAATGCGCTAACGGCGCTTTTCGGGGCCCGTCATTCGCTCTGCTAAACAGCGGCCGCTATCAGGGCGGGCGGGAGGAGGAGGAGATGGAGCCGCTGTTCGGGGCCCGTCATTCGCTCCGACCCTTCCTCACCCCGCACCTAGTATCTTTCCCACGCAATACAGCCGACACAAAACGTTACGTTTCTTTTCTCCAGAGATGCTGCATGACCCGCGGAGTTTCTCCAGTGTTTTGTGTCTGTCTTCGGTACAAACCAGTATCTGGTTGCCAAGCCGGGCAAAATGACTCGGTGTTTAGGTTGCCCGGCGGCGCTTTGAGTGGTCAGTGGCACCCGGGCAACCGTTAATTCGAGCCCTGAAAGGTATTTTCAAAGTGCTGTTTGGTAGCGATTTTCTGAACATAGAACAAAGAGCAGTTGTTTAGCATGGTTGTTCAAAAAGATGGCTGTATTTGGAACAGAATATATTAATATAATAATAATAATATCTTTTATTGTCATTGCACATAAGCGCAACGAGATTTGGTATGCAGCTTCCAACCGATGTCATAACATAAATAACTAATAAAATTTGGATTTAGATATCCCTAGAACATGGATTGTAAAAAGAACAGTAAAACAGTCAAAACAGTTCAACAGACTAAAGTGCAGATGTGTCAGTGTGACGTGACCATCCGAGGGAGACAGTCCAGGGGGGATGGGGGGCACTCAGCAGGGCCGGTTCAGAGCCGCTATAGCTCTGGGAATGAAGCTATTCCTGAGTCTGGAGGTTCGGGCGTAGAAGGCCTTGTAACGTCTGCCGGAGGGAAGTAGTTCGAACAGTCCATTACAAGGGTGTGAGGAGTCTTTATGGATGCTGACGGCCTTCCTGAGGCACCGTGTGTGGTAGATGCCCGCCAAGGCTGGTAGCTGTGTCCCAATAATCCTCTGCGCTCTGTGGACGACGCGCTGTGGACGACGCGCCTCAGCGCAGAGGGAGAAGAGGAGGAAAGAGACTGCAGACCTAAGACTTTTGCCTCCATCACAGCGAGGAGATGCTGGGTGGACTCACTGTGGTGGGTGTTAATATGTGTTTATTGTTGTTTTTATTGTATTGTATGTATGACTGCTGAAATTTCGTTCAGACTTCGGTCTGAATGACAATAAAGGCTATCTATCTATCTATCTATCTGAAGAGCTCTCCTCTCCGCCTCCGTGCAGCTGAGATACCACACAGAGATGCCATATGTTAATATACTCTATGTGGTGCAGCGGTAGAAGGTTGTCAGCAGCTGTTGGGGCAGACCAGTCTTTTTTAATGTCCCCAGGAAGAACAGTCGTTGCTGTCAGGTCCTCTGAAATGTGAGTGCCCAGAAACTTAAAGCTGGACACTCTCCACACTTTCCCCGTAGATGGAGATTGGGGCGTGTTCTCCATTATGGGACCTCCTGAAGTCAATATTCAGCTCCTTGGTCTTGGAGGTGTTTAGTGACAAGTTGTTACGTGCGCACCAGTTCGCCAGGTTCTACACCACCGCTCTGTATTTTGTTTCACCACCATTGGTAATCAGCCCAATCACTGTTGTGTCGTCTGCAAACTTCACGATGGTGTTGGTGTTGAATGCAGGAACACAGTCGTGAGTGAAGAGGGAGTAGAGCATGGGGCTTAGTACACAGCCCTGTGATGTGCCGGTGCTCAGGGTGATAGTGGAGGACAGGTGCGGGCCCAGTCTCACTGCCTGCGGTCGCTCCGTCAGAAAGTAAGGAACTTGAACAGGTAGTGTTCTGTTGTGCCTGATAGCCCTGCCCTTCCAAGTGGCGAGATGTGGTGTATTCATGAATTATTATTGCAAAAGCCCAATGAAATCCTGCAGTGCATGTAGATTTTGTGTTGGTTTTAGAGATAGAGGTCTTTTGGCCCACTGTCCATGCTGACCAACGATCACCAATCAATTTACAGTAGCTGGTAAACGGCTGCGGCTCGCCTGCAGTCCGTTTGTCTTTACTTTTTTATGTTGTTTTTTTTCGTTTTGTCTAGTTAGTTTTTGTTTTTTAGGTTGTGTTTATGTGGGGGTGGGGGGTTGAAACGGGGCTTGCTGTCTCTCTCTTCGGGGGAATACAACTTTTTTATCGTATCCCCCTTCTCTGCCTCCGTCTGCGCTGAGGCCTGATGGCGGAGCTGGCGGCCTCGAGACTCCGGAGGCAGAGCCAGTCAGGACTTGCACTGGGCTCGCTCCCGTGAGGGCGGTCCGGCTCGTGGCTGGAACGGCGCTCCCGTCGGAGTGGCCCAGCCCGAGGGTGGAACGGCGCTCCCGTCGGAGTGGCCCAGCCCGAGGGTGGAACGGCACTCCCATCGGAGTGGCCCAGCCCGAGGGAGGAACGGCGCTCCCGTCGGAGTGGCCCAGCTCGAGGGAGGAACGGCACTCACGTGAGAGCGATCCGGGGCTGGAACGGTGCTCCGGTGGCTGGGACGGCGTTCTGGCGGCTATGACCTGAGTCCGGGGTTGAGCCGCGGGCCAGCGGCTGCGTCTGTTGGACTGGAGGGCGGCAGCTTCGACCACCCTGGGCCGCGGTGTTTGAGCCGGCCCGTTGCGGGGTTCGGTGAGCCGCGGGACTGTTTGTACCATCGCCCGGTGGGGAATCGCCTCAGCGCAGAGTGAGAAGAGGAGGGAAGAGACTGCAGCCCTAAGATTTTTGCCTCCACCACAGTGAGGAGGTGCTTGGAGGACTCACTGTGGTGGTGTTAATTTGTGTTTATTGTTGTTATTATTGTATGTATGACTGCAGGCACGAAATTTCGTTCAGACCGTAAGGTCTGAATGACAATAAAGGCATTCAATTCAATTCAATTCAATCAATACAAACCTGTACATGCGGGAGGAAACCGGAGCACCCGGAGAAATCCCAGGTGGTCACAGGGGGAATGAATAAACTGCAGACAGCACCCCTAGTCGGGTTCGAACTCCGGTCACTGGCACTATAAGGCAGCGACTCTGCTGCTCCGCCACTCTGCGCCTTAATTGCTGCACAGTGCATCACATAATGGAGAAGGTGAATATTTATGATGGTGTATTGGGTGCAAATCAGTAGCTTCAGTTTGAAGATGGGTCCTGAACTAAAACGCCACCTATCCATGTTCTCCAGAGATGCTACCTGAACCGTTGAGTTACTCCAGAACTTTATGCCTTTTTATGTGCCTTATCTGCAGTTCCTTGCATCCAGCTATCTGGTTGTTTGTTCGTGTGTGGCATCAAGCTTCATGTTGGATCTGCATTCATCCAAGCTGCTAGAGATGATTTCCTTTCACTCATGCATTGAAGATGGTAGAAATAATCTGGAAAGTAATGAGATTAATCACTTGCCATGGTATTATCGTTCTTTGCCTATTATTTGCAGTCATGGTGTTTACACAGTTGGTCAAGTCATGCATCTGGTCCTTGGTGACCCCAGGATGTTCATGGTGAGAATGCAGTGGTGTTAAATATCAAGAGGTGGTGATTTGGTGCACTTTTGTTGATGAATGTCTGGCACTTGTGCTGTGTGAATATTACTAATTACTAATCACTTCTCACCACACGCTTGGTTGTTAAGGTAATGTTATACTTTGGAACATGGATGAAATTGCAAGAAATTACAGATACAGCAATGGAAACAACCCCTTCGGCCTACCAAGTAGACGCCGACCATAAATCATCCGTTCACACTAGTTCTATATTATCCCACTTTTGCATTCACTCCCTACACACTAGGGGCAATTTACAGAAGCCAATTAACCGATAAACTCGCATGCCTTTGGTATCGGGCGGAAGGCAGTGGGGGTGGGGGACGGCTGGAGGTTGAACCAGAGCACCCGAAGGAAACCCATAAGGTCGAGGGGAGAATGTGCAAATTCCACACAAACAGCACCCGAGGTTAGGATCAAACCCAGGTCTCTAGTGCTATGAAGCAACAGCTCTACCAGCTGCGCACTGTGCTGCCCAGATCAGACTAATTGTGAATGGAACTGAGTGCCATATATCAGGAAATATCTCAATTTCTGACATTTATGGAGAAATAATCGTTGAAGCAGCTAAAGGTCTTTCAGGAAAGTTTAGGACTTTCCAGTAACAGCTTCCTGAGACCCAGTTGATAGCCATGCCACACTTGGCTGAGTTCAGCAATAGAGAGATTTTTCTCTCCGATTCCCATTGACTTTTCCAGGCCTCATTGAAATCATACTGTGTTAAATCTGCCTTAGCTTCAAGGACTGTTAAATTGACTCTGTCTCTGATTTATTGGTTCTGTCCAAAATTTGATCGCAGCTGTACCGAATTTGGGATTTGAATGCAGCTTGCAGAACCCGAGCACCAGCAAGGCGGGTTTTAGATCAAGTGTGTGCGGCATGCTTAGAGTGAACCCATCCAATATGTCACCATGTTATAGGAAAGATGTTGCCAAGCTTGAAAGGGTTCAGAGAAGATTTCTCATGATGTTGCCAGAACTTGAGGGACTGAGCTAAAGGAAGAGGTTGCGCATTCTAGGGCTTTATTCATTAGAGTGCAGGAGGATGAGGGGTGATTTTATATAGGTGTACAAAATTACGAGTGGAATAGATTGGGTAAAGGCACAGTCTTTTGCCTAGAGTAGGAAAATCAAGAACCAGTGGGCATGAGTTTATGTTGAGGGGGGGAAAGATTTAATGGGAACCTGGGATGTAACTTTTTTTATACAATGGGTGGTGGGTGTATGGAACAAGCTGCCGGAGGAGGTAGTTGAGGCAGGTGCTATTGCAATGTTTAAGAAACATTTAGATAGGTACATGGATAGAATAGGTTTTCAGGGATATGGGCCAAAAGCAAACAGGTGGAACTTGTGTAGATAGGGCATGTTGGTTGGTGTGGGCAAGTTGGGCCGAAGGGCCTGTTTCCACACTCTATGACTCTATGTAGCTGATGATCTTGAATATGCTGTTATAGTGACAGTTGCCTCGATTAGATTTGTCTTGCTTTTTGTGTGCAGGGCATACCGAGGCAGTTTTCACTCCATCCAGTAGAGGCCAGCCTTGCAGCTGGACTGGATCAGCCTGGCAAGAGATGTGGCTCGTTTTGGAATATAGTTGGAGCTGGGTAATTGAATGGTGTGATAACCTTTTTTTTTTTTTTTTCCTGCATTCAGTGATCTCTTACATATCGTGCATTAAATGAATTAAATTGATTTAATTAGGCTGGCATGTAGAACTAATGCCTCACAGCTTCAGCGCCCCCAGTTCAGTCCCCACCTCAGGCGTTGTCTGTATGGAGTTTGTACATTCTCGCTTGAGACCCTTCAGAAGCAGCGTTTAGTTTTTATGCACCACATATATAGAACAAACTTCCAGAAAAAAAGCTGGTCTCAGTTCTTATAAATTGGGACTGAAGACTTTCTGTTTGACTCTTCTTTTTAAATGCTTGTAAATTTAATAATTATTCATTTCTTACACTGCACTGTAACTCTTATTCTTTTATTTTATACTTGTCTTATTCTATTTTGGCTTGTTTTTAGTTTTTATTCTTTTTAATGACTTTTTAATTGCTTTTGATTGCTTTTTAATGCTTTGTGTAAAACAGTTTGAATTGCCTTGTTCCTGAAATGTGCTATATAAATAAACTTGCTTGCTTGCTTCATTAGGACTGAAAGAGTAGAGGGGGAAAATGCCCACTATAAAGAGGAGAGAGGAAGGTCCATGAGCTGAATGTGAATGCTGGTGGAGTGAAAGGTTTATAAACCCATGAAACTCTGTCCCTATTCTTTCTTGGGAGAGGCAGGAAGAGTGAAGTGCAGGAAATGTAGGAGATGAGGGTGGGAGAAAGCCATGTTTCTGAAAAAAGTAGAACACTGAAATGAATGTGGCAAAAGGTAAGGAGCAAGGAATCTCTCCTCTACTCTTTCAGTCCAGATGAGAGGGTCTTGATCCAAAACATCGACTGCCATTTTCCTCTACAGGTGCTGCTTGACCTGCTGAGTTCCTCCTGCAGTTTGTTTCATATTTCCAACATTTTCAGTCTTTGTTATCGACTACCAGCATCAGTTTTGTAAAATTTCAGGACAAAGCATTTTGTTTTGCCTGAGGTACCTTGCCTTGCTTGACATTCAGGAAGAAAGTCACACAAAAATCTAGAATCCGGGCTTTTTACCTGGTGCATGAAGGGGATTTGAAACGCTTTGCGCTGAAGTGCGTGCAGAATGTTACGAGGTGGTTATGTCTGTCCAATGAAAGGCAACATTTTGAGAGCTCTGTAATAAGTTCATAAGTTATAGGAGCAGAATTAGGCCAGTCGGCACATCAAATCTACTCTACCATTCAATCATGGCTGATCTATCTATCTTTCCTTCTCAACCCCATTCGCCTGCCTTCTCCCCATTGCCCCTAACACCCGGACTAATCAATAATCTATTAATCTCTGCCTTAAAAATATCCATTGACTTGGCCTCCACAGCCTTCTATGCCTCTTGGCCATTAAAAGGGTTATTCCGGACATGGTTCCATGTGTTCTGGGCTTGTGCCACAATAAGCTAGGGTACTGCTCGATTCACCTTTACCCCATTGTGAACTTATCTCTGGAACCGGTGCACTGCAACATTAAAAACGATATCCTACAGCCTGTATCTTCATCTTTGCTCTACCTGTTGTACTTGAGTTTTATGTATGGTATTATCTGATCTAATTGGATAGCATGTAAAACAAAGCCTTTCAGTGTACACAACTTATTTTTTCCTTCCTCTTTTTATTCTCCATTTATTTGTTCCACAGAGTCATTTCGCATTGTTGCCATATGTGAATCATAGCATTGAACTCATTCACCCCACTGTATGCTGAGGCAATAGATTTCACAGTTACAAAAAGGGACAGGACCCCAGATGTCACCATATCAAGCTTTAAAACATGCACCACCAGACTCGGGAACACATTCGTTCCCTCTGTATCAGGCTTCTAAAAGGTCCTTTCATACGATAGGGTAATGTCCAATTCACCTCGACCCCATTGTGGACATTGAACTTTGTCTCTGGAACTATTGCACTACAATGCTGAGAACTATTTGCTGTCTTGTTTCCTTTGCACTACCTATTGTATTTGACTTTGGCTCTGCCTATTTTTAGTTTAGTTTAGAGATACAGCATGGACACAGGCCCTTCGGTCCACTTAATCCGCACAGACCAGCGATCACCACACACTAAGACTTTCCTACAAACACAAGGGATTTTTAAAACATTTATACCAAGCCAATTAACTGACAAACCTGTACGTTTTTGGGAGAAAACACCAAAGATCTTGGAGAAAGCATACGCTGTTACGGGGAGAATGTACAAATTCCGTACAGATAACACCCGTCGTCAGGATCAAACCCGGGTCTCTGGTGCTGTAACTCTAACGCCGCGCCAGCGTGCTGCCCTTTGCCAAGTCTTTGGTGAAGTGATGAGCTGTCACAGTATGGCACTGATGCAAGTTTTTTTTCATTTGATTACTTCAACTGTAAATAAGAAATCCTGTGAGAAGCTGCATTTCCTCGTTTGGTACAGAATGAATGTCTTGCGAAAGGGTAAATAAAGCTTAAAGAATATAATTAAAAATAATAAGTATTGTTTGTGCAATTCTCTCTGTTTAATGGAACTGAATTAATGACGATCGATGATTTAACAGCTGTAATTGGTTGCCTGTGCAATGTCTCCTATGCTGCATTTTGAGATTGTAGAACAGGTGCCCAGTTAAAACTTTATTTGCCAAAAAAACATCATGTTGTTACTATTTGTTACTCTTTATCGTATATGTTCATAATTTACTTGATTTTGAAATTGTTTCAGAGGCAATATGCAGACATATCTACAAGTGATTTTGTTTTTCTGTTAGGCATTCAGCAGCAAGAATGGGGTTTTCAGCTGATGAAAATCTGGATGAAAATCCTGGAAATGATATGGAACAATTATGCTGATATTAAAATCAGATGAATGTCATACTTAATCTCACAAGATAGTAAAGATAAATGTCTCTTGTTAAATCATACACACGTGGAATTAGTCCACCTGCCCAAACCATGTACATTAAGTTATTTATTAATCTATCTCTGCCATTTAGCAAATTCCTTCCTTAAATTGTGTAAAATGAAGTTAAGCAGCAAAGGCAACTTGCACTTTTATGGGAACTTTTAATATGTGTACTGTCTGACTTTCCAGAGTAGACACCTCTTTCAACTTTTTTTTTAAATATGGGGAAAATAGAAAAAAAAAAGAAGCATTTATTTTGTAAAGTAGATCAGTGTTCAGGCACAATACCACTTCATTAGGAAGGCGATGCTAAAGTAGACCATATGCATAACTATTAATAATATGTGTGTATACACAGCAAAAATCCAGTACTTTTATTGAATAATTGCACCACTTAAACTGTTTTCTATTATGCCACAATTGGTTTATTTTTGCATTAATACAGTGATGAATTAAATGGAGAACTCGACAACAGTAAATTAGTGGTTTATAGATTTGCAAACATATCAATGGAGCAATGAGAGCAGCAGGATGCTGGGGTAGGAAGCATAAATTATTTAAAAATATGCGGCACACCAAATCATTAATAAAAATTATGTTTTTCAACACAATGAGATAAAAAACTTGGAAATCATGAAGTGAGAGGGCAGTTTTACAAAATTGAGGTGTGTTCTCAGGGTTTTTAGAGGCCAGAACCCATACAGCATTACAATCAGCAGTGATGGTTCATGTATTCACATTTACAAACAAATGTTGGTGGAATTATGGGTCAGTCTGACAGGACTAAGGGTTGCTAATGTATGCCACGGATAGGATTTGACACAAAGTACATCAACTTGTGGGCCACCAGTATAATTTTTGCTGTACATTCATGGAAAAGGAGTACTGACACAGGAGCAGAATTAGGCCATTCGAACCCAGCAAGTCTACTCCACCATTCAATCATAGCTGATGTATTTTCTCCTCTCAACTGCATTATCTTGCCTTCTAACCGTGACCTTACTAGTCAAGAACCTATTGATCTCTGCTTTAAAAATATGTAATGACTTGGCCTCCACAGCCATTTGTGGCAACAGTAGATTGGCTATTTCATACCAGCCAATTATAGTGCTTGTTAGTAATAGCTCCGCCTAGTATGTACTTTTATAATATCGAGAAGTCGCTTATGTTAGTTAGTGTACGGGATGCATATGAAACAGGCTTGAAATCGGCATCAGTAGTGGCCTGCAGGCACGCTGCGCCTAGCCCGTACTGGGATGCATCACAGGTAAGCGTCACCGGTAACTCCAGAGCGAAGTAGGTGAGTGTAGGTGCGCTAGCCAGCTGCAGTTTGAGAGTGTCGAAAGCCCTTTGGTGCTGCGGGTACCAGGACCATGCCGCGTCCTTGTATGTCAGTTCTCGCGGGGGGCCGATATGTCGCTGAGGTTGGGAATACATTTTCCCAGGTAGTTAACCATACCGTGGAATCGTTGTAAACTCATGACATCAGTAGGAAGCGGCATTTCGTTGATAGCTGCAGTTTTCAGCAGATCTGGTCTGAGACCGTCGCTGGTAAAAACATGTCCGACGTAAGTGACCTCAGGAACTCGAAACCTGCACTTTAGTGGATTGAGTTTAAGCTGAATGTCATTGGCAAGATCAAGTACTCTCTTCAGATTGGCGTCATGTTCAGCCAAGAGGATTTCAGTATAGGAGTAAAGAGGTTCTTCTGCAGTTGTGTAGGGCTCTGATGAGACCATATCTGTACAGTTTTGGTCTCCTAATTTGAGGAAGGACATTCTTGTGATTGAGGCAGTGCAGCGTAGGTTCACGAGATTGATCCCTGAGATGGCGGGACTGTCATATGAGGAAAGATTGAAAAGACTAGGCTTGTATTCACTGGAGTTTAGAAGGATGAGGGGGATCTTATAGAAACTTATAAAAGGACAGGACAAGCTAGATGCAGGAAAATGTTTCCCAATGTTGGGCGAGTCCAGAACCAGGGGCCACAGTCTTAGAATAAAGGGGAGGTCATTTAAGACTGTGAGAAAAAACTTTTTCACCCAGAGAGTTGTGAATTTATGGATTTTCCCAGCCACAGGGGGCAGTGGAGGCCAAGTCACTGAATGGATTTAAGAGAGAGTTAAATAGAGCTCTAGGGGCTAGTGGAGTCAAGGGGTATGGGGAGAAGGCAGGCACGGGTTATTGATAGGGGACGATCAGCCATGATCAGCCATAAACGGGTCCTTTTCACAATGGCAGGCAGTGACTAGTGGGGTACCGCAAGGCTCAGTGCTGGGACCCCAGCTATTTACAATATATATTAATGATCTGGATGAGGGAATTGAAGGCAATATCTTCAAGTTTGCGGATGACACTAAGCTGGGGGGCAGTGTTAGCTGTGAGGAGGATGCTAGGAGACTGAAAGGTGACTTGGATAGGCTGGGTGAGTGGGCAAATGTTTGGCAGATGCAGTATAATGTGGATAAATGTGAGGTTATCCATTTTGGTGGCAAAAACAGGAAAGCAGACTATTATCTAAATGGTGGCCGACTAGGAAAAGGGGAGATGCAGCGAGACCTGGGTGTCATGGTACACCAGTCATTGAAAGTAGGCATGCAGGTGCAGCAGGCAGTGAAGAAAGCGAATGGTATGTTAGCTTTCATAGCAAAAGGATTTGAGTATAGGAGCAGGGAGGTTCTACTGCAGTTGTACAGGGTCTTGGTGAGACCACACCTGGAGTATTGCGTACAGTTTTGGTCTCCAAATCTGAGGAAGGACATTATTGCCATAGAGGGAGTGCAGAGAAGGTTCACCAGACTGATTCCTGGGATGTCAGGACTGTCTTATGAAGAAAGACTGGATAGACTTGGTTTATACTCTCTAGAATTTAGGAGATTGAGAGGGGATCTTATAGAAACTTATAAAATTCTTAAGGGGTTGGACAGGCTAGATGCAGGAAGATTGCTCCCGATGTTGGGGAAGTCCAGGACAAGTGGTCACAGCTTAAGGATAAGGGGGAAATCCTTTAAAATTGAGATGAGAAGAACTATTTTCACACAGAGAGTGGTGAATCTCTGGAACTCTCTGCCACAGAGGGTAGTCGAGGCCAGTTCATTGGCTATATTTAAGAGGGAGTTAGATGTGGCCCTTGTGGCTAAGGGGGTCAGAGGGTATGGAGAGAAGGCAGGTACGGGATACTGAGTTGGATGATCAGCCATGATCATATTGAATGGCGGTGCAGGCTCGAAGGGCCGAATGGCCTACTCCTGCACCTAATTTCTATGTTTCTATGTCTATGATCACGATGAATGGCGGTGCTGGCTCGAAGGGCCGAATGACCTCCTCCTGCACCTATTTATGTTTCTAGGTCGCGACCGTAGACGAGAATATCATCAACAATGATGGCGCGTGGGTACTCTACAAACAATTGATCCATAGTGAGCTGGAAAACTTCACTATCGGAGTTGATGCCGAAAGGCATTCTTAGACATTTGTAGCGGTCAAAGGGGGTGCAGAACATAGTGAGGTTGGACGAGTCCGGGTCTGGTGGAATCTGCTAAAAGGAGCTTTTGGCATCCAGGACTGAGAATAGTGCTGTGTTGCCAATCTGTCCCTGGTGTGAAGGCAAGAATTTAACTATTAAAATATATATTAAAAATTATAATTTGCTCGTTTAGAATCTTCCTTTGAATAAATCTACTGTGGAGACTTGACATTATTTGTTAGTTTCTTAGACTAGGTTGTCTTTGTTGAGCATGTTAAACCTAATTCCCCTTCTTAGTGCATCTACATTTTAGAGGTTTTGCTGAAAATGTACATAGTTGCTTGAGTGAAAATTTAACATGTAAAATACCAATAACTGCTCAGAAATATAAAGGGAATTGATAGGGCTTTTAACCAGGCTAGGAGAATTAGGAACCAGAGGACATAAGTTTAAGGTTCAATATAAAGGACAACATTTTCACTGAGTATATGGAATTAGCTGCCTGAGGAGGTGGTTGAGGCAGGTACAATTGAAAAGGTTAACTGCTTTTAAATATATAAAAGATACATAGTGGAATACTTGACTAGGTTGTAGCTTGTATTCCAAGAGAAAAAGACAAGCCCAGGCTTGTCTCGGGTTGATGTATATTGAGACAATGACTGATGCCTTTGAAATGTCTTGTCCTGGAAGTGCCAACTTATAAGATGCCTTTGAAATGTGTCTATTAATTGATAAGAGACAAGTTTAGGCTCGTCCTATGGTGATGTGTATTGGCTGCATCTCGTGACCATGATTAACATCTTTGGAATGTGACTAAGTGACACACAGTATAAAACACCGTGCAAATCTTTGTTCATTGAAGTGGTGGCACGGGGAAGTCAAGTGTCTGTTGCTTACTTGACTGGTGTATCCCCGTCATTTCCGCCGGCTGATGATCAGTAAAGCTTGAGTTGGTTTACCGTACGTTTTTGTGAGTTGTCTGTTTTTAAAGTAATGAACCGTACCACAATAACAACACGTAAAATACTCTTGGACCGGGTACATGGATAGGAAAGGTTTAAAGAGGTATGGACCAATACAGGCAGCTTGAATGGGGCACCTTGGACAAGTTGGGCCAAAGGTTTTATTTCCATGTTGTATGACTAATAAATATGGTGCAATTGTATTTTTTACGAAGAGAGAGAAACAATTCTTGAACAGAAATGTTATCTGTCCAGAAGGAAACAAAGATATCTGCTGCGCAACGATAGCCAGAATCTTTCATCTTTACTTCCATTTTCAGCACTTGCAATATTTTGTTTTATGTAAGGAGTATGTCAAAGAGCTGGCACATGCTTCCTCCATTAGTTGGCTGATTAGGTCTATTCAGGTAATTGCATTAGAATATTAACGTTGGTTAATTGCATTAGAATGCTAACAATATTCGTTCATAAGTTATATGAGCAGAATTATGCCATTTGACCCAGCAAGTCTACTCCACCATTCAATCATGGATGATCTATCTATCCCTCTAGACCCATTCTCCTGCCTTCTCCCCATATTCGTACTTATCAAGAATCTTTGAATCGCCGCATTAATTGACTTGGTTACCACACCCTTGTGTGGCAATGAATTCCACAGATTCGGCAATCTTGGTTAGTTGAATAAATTAACAGTTTTGCAGCAAGTTTGGCATAAGAATCGGTGGACAAAATAGCAGCAAAATATTGTAGGATTCCAAATCATATGTTGCTCCCTTCCAACATGAATGATTGGATAAAATATTTTATAATGAAGAGGACTATCCCAGTCGGCTACAGGACCCAGTATCTTTTAGTACAGGTATTCATTTCTGGCGATACTCAATTGGTTTAGGTTTCTACTTATCAGCAACTCTACCGCTCTGCCACCATGACGGTGATTTAAAATCGTGTAAATGCCAGGAAATAAAGAAAATATATTATTCTGTGGAAGAGGGCAGCCTGGAAAAATAGAGAGAGGTTTCCATCATAGAAAATTAATGCAGATAGTTATTTATACGTGTATTTGACCGAATTGATTGATTGAAAGATGCAGCATGTAAACAGTCCCTTCGGCTCACTGAGTCCAAGCCAACCATTGATGACCTGTTCACACCAGTTCTACATTATCTCGCTTTCGTATCCACCCTCTACACACTAGGGGCAATTTACAGAGGCCAATTAACCTACAAACCCACATGTCTTTGGAATGTGGGAGAAACCCAGAGCACCCAGAGAAATCCCACGCAGTCACAGGGAGAACCTGCAAAATCCACTCAAGTAGCTCCCGAGGTTGGGATCGAACTGAGGTCTCTGGCGCTGTGAGGCAACAGTTCTACACACTGCCTACACTGAACAGTGACGACTGTAATCTGTTAGAAATTTGATCATTTTTAATGAGTAATTGGCTCTTCATCCTTTACTCAATGCTGATACTTTTTTTTGTGAATTTTGACTTGGTATTTATTATAACGTCAAATATATTAAATTACTCTATGGCTTTGGCTGGTTATGGTAGCATGCAAGAATGAGAAATGTTGTAATTTGGACGACCATTTGCGAACATGAACTTGCACTTCCTGAGGAATGTGTGGTACTGTTATTACTGCATCCTGACCTAATGCAATAGGCCTGTAAGAAGAGCAGCAGCAAACATCTCTCAGGAAGTTCAGGACTGCTATGTTCACATGTGGCCATCCAGGTTCAAAATTTCTTGAGTTCAGAGGTGTAGTGTCAAATTCCTACTATTAAGACCTGGGTGAAATTTAGCTGTCCGTTGCGCCGTAAAATTGCAACTGCAGAGAATTGTGGACGCAGCCCAGACCATCACACAAACCAACCCTTCCATTGACTTAATCTACACTTCAAGCTGCCTCGGCAAGGCCACCAGCATAATCAAGGATGAGCCTCTCCCCCCCGTCACTCTCTCTTCTCCCCTCTCCTGTCAGGCAAGAGGTACAGAAGTGTGAAAATGAACACCTCCAGATTCGGGGACAGTTTCATTCCAGCTGTTATCAGGCAACTGAACCATCAGGAGCAGTCCTGAGCTAATTTCTATCTCTGGAGACACTCGGACTATCTTTAATTGGACTTTACTGGACTTTATCTTGCACTAAAGGTTTTTCCCTATATCATCTATCTACACTGTGGAAATCTCGATTGTAATCATGTATAATCTTTCCATTGACTGGTTAGCACGCAACAAAAGCTTTTCACTGTACCTTGGTACATGTGCCAGTAAACTAAAATAAAACGTATTAATTCTTCTGCAAAATATTTAACCACCTTTATCCTAGCCGAAAATGGTTAAATATTTAGCACAAGATGTCATATCTTTTATGGGTAAACATAAAGCTGGCAGACAGTCATGTACCAATAATTGTGTGATACCAGACCAGCGAGTGATTTTTTTTTTTCTCTTTCATCTACTTGTGGTTTCAGTATCCCAAATCAATTTGAGCTAATCTGCCCACTTTATTGTTATAATGTGAACTCCTTCATTCCGAATCTGTAAACATGTCATGGAAAGAGATCTGGCGAGATGTTGTCCCACTCTTGGTGCTTGATAATTCTTTAAGGATAATCAATTAGGTTAGCAAAAATAGGGTTACCATGTGAATGGAGAAATTTGCCATTGCAGTATTACATGTACTCAATATTGCCAGCTTCATTTCATAGCAAAGGGTGAAATTGAGACAAATATGATTCAAAATTAAATCAGCTGTAGTTTTGCAGGGCACGTTCATAAAATTATGTTTGGGGAAAATAGAGCAGTACAGTGGCACAGCAGTAGGGATGTTGCCTAACAGTGCCAGAGACCCAGGTTCGATCCTGATTATGGGTACTGTTTATACGGAGTTTGTACGTTCTCGCTGTGGCAGTAGGATTTTTCTCCAGGTGCTCTGGTTTTTTCCCCCCCACTCTCGAAATACGTGCAGGTTTGTAGGTGAATTGGCTTTGGTAAAAATCAGTAAATTGTCCCTAGTGTGTAGGATAGCGTTAGTGTATGAGGTGTTTGCTGGTCGGTGCGGACCCAGTGGGCCAAAGGATCTATTTCTGCGCTCTATCTCTGAAGTCTAAAGCAAAGTAAATTGTAGCTTTCGGATTGGATAACATGACTTTTAATAAAGTTTTTTATAACTTCTTGCCAACAAACCCCTTTCTGCAATAATTTTTCTAATTCTTTTTTTTTGTATAGGAAAGATGACAAAGACTACGCATTAAAACAAATAGAGGGTACTGGAATTTCTATGTCTGCTTGCAGAGAAATAGCAGTAAGTAAACACTAGTTTTTATCTTCTAAATGGAAAGCTGTGGCAGAATATTATGTCATCTGGCTGAGGGTAAATATCCCTTGTAAAGTTAATGATATTTCTATCAAATATCAGGATTAAAATGAAAGTTTTATATGAAGTATGGGTCTGTAAATTTGCACTGCCAGAAATTGTCCTGGAGACAAACGAGTAATTACTCCCTAGACCACATCAGCAGCTTATTAACATAGAATGCATGTTGGACATAGAATTTCCTGATAATTAATGAATGTTTATGAAGAGAGTATTTAGTGTTGTTCCTAGACTTCTATTGTGAGCAGGGGTATAGGAGTACTGTTTGGAACTGTCCTGATAACACATTGCTACCACATAGTGAAAGATGAAGGGCAGTTCCAGAAAATGTCAAATTGGGTTATTCATTAATTTCTGTAAAAGTAGGTATGAACAGTTGCAGGTTCTAATCTCTATCCGTGATCATGAACTGGGTTAGTGTAGGAAGGAATTGCAGACAAAATATGTAGGAAGGAACTGTAGATGCTGGTTCACACCAAAGATAGACACATAACGCTGGAGTAACTCAGTGGGCCAGGCAGCATCTCTGGAGTAAAGGGATGGGTGACATTTCAGGTCGGCACCCTTCTTCAGACTCGAAACTTCATGCATCCTGTTTCTCCAGAGATGCTGCCTGACCCACTGCATTGCTCCAGCACTTTGTGTCCATCTTGGGTTAAAGTAAGGATGGGTGTCTGACTTTTCATTTCTATCAGCACTCGAGTTTATTTTAACCTGCTCCAGTTTGATCTTTACACTGATTCCACAATTTTGACAGCAACTTTATCCAAAAGTATTTCCTGCGATTATGCAATTTCTAAGTACAATAATTAGCTTAAGGCAGCAGCATGAAAGGCAAGTTCAACTAGTCTTTTTTGCATGCTATTCCAGAATCTTTCATAAATATAATGGCACACACAATCTAGCTTTTTGCAAGAACATTTGAGCTCAATTGACATTCTAGATACCCACTTACTCTGGTTGTTGATGGATTGCTGCATTGGATGACAATTTGAGCTGAGGATCCCCCTAATTCCTCAAGATATCATCAGACATAGCTTTGCACTATTTGCATATGAGCACTGAAAAAATGAAATGTGAGATGAACTTGGTGGGTCGGGCGGCATCTGTGGAGGGAATGGACAGATGACGTTTCAGGTCAGGACCCTTCTTCAGACTTTCTTGTGTCTCCATGAATATGAGCTGTTGTTTTTCCAGTTCACCATCAATTATTTATCCCTCAAGTTCATAAAAAATGTTGTATCTGGTCATCCTCCGGTGTTGCTATTTGTGCAAACTGTTTCATACAATTAGAAAGCTATTTTTTGTGAAATTTACTGACACATTTCACTTCACTTTAATATTTGCATTCTTGGAGTGTGCTGGGACATCCTACGGTTGTGAAAACTCTTTAAAATTCCAAAGCTTATATTCTCATTCAAAGTAATTGAATTTATGTCATGTATTTTGATTTGTTTTTGAGTGATGTTGGATCAGGTTGTCTTATAGGATGACTTTCCTATAATTTGTGCTTGAAATGCACACCACTTGCTATCTAATAATGTCATTTAACACGTTACTGGCTTGATTCGATCCTAGTTGTGCATTGATAAATCTTCTGTGCTTTACATCTATCTTTTTTTGGACTGAGATGGAGATGGCCTTGTTTGCTCCATGCCCTGTTAGTTTAGTTTATAGATACAGTGCGGATACAGGACTTCGGCCCACCAAGTCCGCGCCAACCAGAGATCCTCGCACACTAACACTATCCTACACACTAGACAATTTACAATTTTACCAAGCCAATTAATTTACAAACGTACGCCTTGAGTGTGGGAGGAAACCGGAGATTGCTGAAAAAACCCATACAGGTCACGGGTAGAAGTTACAAACTCCATACAGACAGCACCCGTCGGGATCGAACCCTGGTCTCTGGCGATGTAAGGCAGCAACTCTACTGCTGCTATTAAAGGACCTAGCAGAGAAATGTCACCTATATTTATTTTTCCACGATTATCATGTGGGACATAATGGGAGATTGAAAAATTAAATAAGTATAAGCGCCAGCTGTAGACACAAGGAACAGCAGATGCGCTTTTACAAAGAAAAGGACACAAAGTACTGAAGTAACTAAGCAGGTCAGGCAGCATCTCTGGAGAACATGGATAGGTGACGTTCGGGTTCGGACCCTTCTGCAGACACTTTTTAGGCACGGAAGGAGAACTTGCAAGAAGCGGTGGATTAAAAAGATCACAAAACGCAAGAGTAACTCAGTGGGTCAGGCAGCATCTCTGATACTGTTCTTTAAATCCAGCAAAAATGTATCTCTTCAAGCTTTTAAGTTAATGAATGTTGCCTTGTCATTTACATGTCATGATTTTTTCCTTGATCGCAATACTTCATTATTAATATTCCATAATTCAGTTAATAATTTTGTTCAACCTTCTTAACTGTGCTCCTGCCAACTAATCCATAACCTAACTTACAACGTTTAATAATGTACATTTGTAAAACATTTCCCTCCTGAGATAAATAAAGTTCTATCGTATCGTGTATGAAAAATGCCTTATAACATTGTGTCAACAGATTCATTCTGTAGCAATTGAGGCCATCTTTTTGGTCTCCTTCCCATTCTCTATTGTTTTCATCCTAATTCATCCTCGGCTGCACCAACCATCCAATCCTTGTCATTTATAACTCTCATTGTTGTAATCTCCACAAATTAGAGTTTAGAGATACAGCATGGAAATCGGCCCTTCGGCCCACCAAGTCCATGCCAACCATCGATTACCCGTGCACACTAATTCTATGTTATCCCACTTTCTCATCTACTCCCTACACACTTCACAGAGGCAAATTAACCTACAAACCCACACGACTTTGGGATGTGGGAGGAAACCAGAGCACTCAGAGGAAACCATGCGGTCACAGGGAGAACTTGCAAACTCCACACAAACAGTGGCCAATGCCAGGATCGAACCCGGGTCTCTGGTGTTTGTGAAGCAGCAACCCTACCCGCTGCGCTATTGCTAACCCTACATACTTATTCTCTCTGAAATCCAGTTGCTGATCATCTAATGTTTTTATCTTGTATCACAATCCTCAACGCCATACAACCATTCCCCACGGCATTACTGGGCGGCTCAGTGGTGCATTGTTAGAGTTGCCAGTTGCAGCTCTAGACACCTGGGTTTGATCCTCACTATGGGTGCTGTCTGCACGGAGTTTGTACGTTCTCCCTGTGACTGCACAGGTTTTCTCTGGATGCTCCAGTTTCCTCCTACACTCCAAAGATGTACAGGTTTGTAGGTTAAAATTGTCCCTAGTGTGTAGGATAATGCTAGTGTACGGGGTGACCGCTGTTAGTCGCGGACTCGGTGGGCCGAAGGGCCTGTTTCCACGCTATATCTCAGCTCAGCGGGACAGGCAGCATCTCTGGAGAGAAGGAATAGGTGATGTTTCGCGTCAAGACCCTTCTAGCGTTATGTTTGGTAGTGTTCACAGAAATATCATTGTACCAGGCACCCTTATCCCTCATGACACCCCCTCAATATGCTACAAGCTTTCTGATGAATGTGGCACTATAGAATGTGGATGAACCATTTTGCTTGATCTTGATATACCTTTTGCCATTGTTGACTACCAATAATGAAGCTTGAACCATGCATAAATGGAAATATAAATATAAGTAATTGTTTTGAACAAATAAGTTGTAATTCATGTAGCACCTCAATGTGCTCTAGTGCATATTAAAGCAGTTTGTTGTCAGTTCACTACTTTTGAGGGGGATTCATTGTTTAATAAGTAGTAATAATAGAGTGAATGTGGAGATAGTGGGAGAGTCTAGGACCAGAGGCCATAGCCTCAGAATAAAAGGACGTATCTTTAGAAAGGAGATGAGTAATTTCTTTAGTCAGGTGGTGATGAATCTATAGAATTCATTGACACACATGGTGTGTGGAGGCTGTCAATGGATGTTTTTACAGGTGTCAGGGTTAGATCAGCCATGATTGAATGATGGAGTAGACATGAGGGGCAGAATGGTCTAATTCTGCTCCTATAACTTGTGAAATAATGCATTGTAGCCTGCCATAGCAAGGACCCACCAGCAGTTTTGCTGATATTCATTGGAGGATGGGTCACTGGGACAATTCCTATACCTTGTTAAATCATACCATAAATCTATTTGCATCTTAACAGCAGACAAGTCGTCGATTTGATGCCTTTTGAAAAACATGGTACAGGTGCACAACCTTTTATCCGAAAGCCTTGGGACCAGACACTTCTCGGATTTCGGAATTTTTTGGATTTCCGAATGGAAGATTTTTAGCGTAGATTAGGTAGGTAGCGCGGGCGGCTTGAAAAGTCTGGAGCGGCTGCCTCCTCCCCGGAGACCGGGGAATCATTGTAAATCATTGCTTAAATGTTAGTCAGTTAGTTTGGAGGGATTTTATGTGGTGGGGGGCGTGAAGGGGGAAACTTTAATTCTTAGTCCCCTACCTGGTCGGAGAGGCGGGGAGCGGGCAATGCCTTACCGGGTCGCCGTGCAGTAAGCTCCGGAGCGCTGTGGCCGCCGACTCCCAACATCGCGGTGCTGGGGGCTGCGGGGGTCCGGCCGCGGGCGGCGCCGGTTGGAGCTCCGACCCCGGCAACTCTACCCCTGGCTGCGCGGTGCACCAAATCCAGCGCTGCCTCCGGCCGGACGCCCGCGGCCCCAGCTCCGCGATGTTGGGAGTCGGCGGCGTCGCAGCGCTGGGATACCAGCGGGGAGCGGGCAATGCCTTACCGGGTCGCCATGCGGTAAGCTCCGGAGCGCTGTGGCCGCCGACACATAACATCGCGGAGCTGGGGCTGCGGGCGTCCGGCCGCGGGCCGCGCTGGATTTCGAGCGCCGCGCAGCCACGGGTAGAGTTGCCGGGGTCGGAGCTACAACCGGCGCCGCCCGCGGCCGGACGCCCGCAACCCCAGTTCCGCGATGTTGGGAGTCAGCGGCCACAGCGCTCCGGAGCTTACTGCACGGTGACCCGGTAAGGCATTGCCCGCTCCCCGCCTCTCCGACCTCCAAACTAACTGACTAACATTTAAGCAATGATTTACAGATGTTTAAGTGTCTCCCCGGTCTCTGGGGAGGAGGCAGCCGATACAGTAGTACAGACCTGGGTTGACCGTGGGTCGTTTCGGGTCAAGTTTGGCGCCAAACGCGAGCTTTGGTGTGCTGACGACATCCTGGAAAAAATGTCCGGTTTTCGGAGCTTTTCGGTTTCCGGAACTCCGGATAAAAGGTTGTGCACCTGTACTTCACAAAATGCAGAGCCACTTGGAATTGAGAGAAGGATCAAAAGGCAGATGCACCAAAATTGGTCACAAAGTGGGCAGAGGCAGGTCCCAAGAAGTCCAGGGCACACTGAATGCCTGAGTACCTTTAGTTCCGAATGGAAACAGCAGATCACCTCATGGTTTCACCGCTAAGGGCTGTTTTTAATTTTTTTTTAATGTCTGATTCTGTGGAGTTAGACTGTGAGGTAAAATAGGGGAAAGCTAGAAAGATTGTTTGAATAGGGTAGTTCACAACCTTAAGTGATTAAATGCCCAGTTGGTATGTAGGAAATATAGCAACAAATAAAACAAAGTGCTGGAAAACCTTGGGTCAGGCCACATGTGGAGAGGGAAACAGAACTCCTATCTATGTGGGCAGACAAGATTGTTATTTTTCTCTTTGCTGACACTGCCCAATTAGCGGTTGCCCGGGTGCCAATGGCCACTTACAGTCCCGCCAGGCTACCTAAAAGCCATGCCATTTTGCCCGGCTTGGCAAGCAACCTAGCGTTTAATTCTGTGCGGGCCCCCTCTCTATCTCTCGCTCTCTGTCAATCTCCGTCTCCGACCGCAATCCATGTCCGGCTCTTGGCTCGGCGCTAGGCTCTTGGCTCGGCGCTAGGCTCTCGGGTCTCCGCTCGGCTCTCGGGTTTCCACTCGGCTCTCGGGTCTCCGCTCGGCACGGACGGCCGCCTTATACATGTGCCAGCACATTATTGGCCGTGGTTGTGCGCCCATGCACACTGCCACGGCAACTGGTCGGCGTCGGCCACGTTCTCCCTCCCTTTGCATTGTGGGAGTTCTGGCCGCCATTGCTGTCTGGTCGCTGCCTCACCGCGACCGCTGAAAAACAACGCAGAATCACTCCCTGGAGATGGAGTAACTCCCTGGAGCTGGAGTAACTCTTGCTTCTTGGTTTCCTGGTCCTCCAAAAATAATCGAAATGGAATTTAAACTGGTGGACCCACCACCACCAAACTCCAAACTCTGAAAAATAACAGCCAATTGCATTTTATCTGTTTATTTATTGTGTATATATATGGACTATAGTATATAGACACACTGAACTTTTATCTCCTGTTCTGTATTATGTTTACATATTCTGTTGTGCTGCAGCAAGCAAGAATTTCATTGCCCTATCTGGGACACATGACAATAAAACTCTCTTGACTCTTGACTTGGACTTAAGCAAAATAGGGTTCTTGGGGGAAAAAAAAAGCTGCCTTAAATTTAGTTGCATCTGGTTGGTACCTATGGTAGGGTGAAGACTATTCCATGCTTTAATTGTGCGGGGGAACTCCATGGAGCAGCCAGCATCTCTGGATAGAAGAAATTGGGTGACGTTTTGGGTAGAAACCCTTCTTTACATTTTCTCTGGTTTTAGTGTTTTTAGTTTAATATAAAGATACAGCGTGGAAACCGAGTCCCCGCCGACCACCAATCACCCGTACTCTAGTTCTATCCCACACATCAGCGACGTAAGTTAAGAGTCAAGAGTGTTTTATTCTCTCACGTCCCAGTTAGAGCAATGAAATCCTTACTTGCAGCAGCACAACAGAATATGTAAACATAGTACTCTGTAAACAATGTTATAAACGAGAAAACAAAACTCCATACAGGCAGCACCCATATTCAGGATCAATTCCGGGTCGCTGGCAATTTTAGGCAGCAACTTTATGGTCAATGTACTGCCCCAATAGCCTTGAACTGAATTAAAACATACAGAAGCTGTAAAGGGGGACATAGAGACATAGAGATTTAAGACTGAAAATGGATAGTTTCTTTTTTTTTAGTAACCAAAGTTATCAATGTATAATTTTTTGTGTGTTGGAAAATAAAATATAGTGGCACAGCTGGTGGACTTGCTGCCTCACACGCCAGAGATCTGTGTTCGATCCTGTTCGCGGGCACTGTCTGTGTTGAATTTGCACATTCTCCCTGCAAGCATGGGGATTTCCTACCACATCCCAAAGACGCATTGGCTTTGTAGGTTAACCTGTCTCTGTAAAATTGCCCCTAATGTGCAGGGAGTGGGTGAGGAAAATGGGATAACAGAACTTGCGTGAATGGGTAGACAAAAATGCTGGAGAAACTCAGCAGGTGAGGCAGCATCTATGGAGCGAAGGAAATAGGCGATGTTTCGGGTCGAGACCTTTCTTCAGACTGATGTGAGGGTGCGAGGGGGGGGGCGGGAAGAAGAAAGGAAGAGGCGGAGACAGTGGGCTGAGGGAGAGCTGGGAAGTGGAGGAGAAAGCAGGGACTACCTGATATTGGAGGTCAATGTTCATACCGCTGGGGTGTAAACTGCCCAATAGGTGACGTTTCGGGTCGAGACCCTTCTTCAGACTGATGTCGGGAGGGGTGGGGGGTGGGAAAAAGAAAGGAAGAGGCGGAGACAGTAGACTGTGGGAGAGCTGGGAATGGGAGGAGAAGGAGGGAGAAAGCACGGACTACCTGAAATTGGAGAAGCCAATGTTCGTACCGCTGGGGTGTAAACTACCCAAGCAAAATCCTCCAATTTGCAGGTGGGCCTCACTCTGGCCATGGAGGAGGCCCAGGACAGAAAGGTCGGATTCGGAATGGGAAGGGGAGTTGAAGTGCTGAGCCACCGGGAGATCAGGTTGGTTATTGCGAACTGAGTGGAGATGTTGTGCGAAGCGATCGCCAAGCCTGCGCTTGGTCTCACCGAGGTTGATCATACACTGAATAACCATATTTTTGTTTGGAAGTGGAAAGAGATAATAGAAATTGCATTCATTGCAACGTGTAAAAAGAGATGAGATACTGTATTGTAATTTTGCTGCATGTATTTGTGGTATATATCATGTCTTGATTGGTGAATATGTTTAGTTTGCGACTTTATTTGAAACAAAAATAATATGTGAATGCTTCATTGGGCATAATTCCGACTGGTAACTATGCACTTCGTCCGAGCACATTATCGCACACGTCATGCAAGCCGTCTTAAATGACCACCTAAACTGTCATTTGGCAACCTAAAAAGCTGCCGAGGTTGCCCAGCTGGCAACAGGGAAAGAAAGTTAAGCGAGAGCCCTGAATCTGCTCCATTTTTTCCAGCGGTTTGTTTCTACCTCATATTTCTTGTATTCGTAGTATTTTGCCTTTGTATGAATGTACCAGCTATTTGTACATGGCATAATCCCCAAAACTGTAATGTGGTAATAGACAAATAATGATGTTGGTTGAGGGTTAATTATTGCCCTGGACACAAGGGGACTTGCTTGTTCTTCAAATGAAAATTATAATGGCATCGTACTTAAGGAAGGAATAGACTGAGGTCTCCAGTTTGAAGGTTTTCTTCCCATTTGAGGGATCTGGACTTTGCAGGCTGAGCTAGCATTTAATTACCCATATCTCCCCATAGGGCGGCACAGTGTGCAGCGGTAGAGTTGCTGCGTTAAAATGCCAGAGACCCGGGTCCAATTAACCAGAGGCAAATTAACTTACAAACCCGTATGTCTTTGGTATGTGGGAGGAAACCGGAGCACCCGGAGAAAACATGCACGGTCACAGCGAGAGAGTGCAAACTGCACGCAGATGACACCCGAGGTCAGGATCGGACCCGGGTCCATGGCGCTGTGAGGCAGCCATTCTATCAGCTGCATCACTGCCGCACTGTGAAGTTGATTATGTGTGGTATGTTAATAAAAGAGCTAATCATACTTTTAAAAGTTATAAAATGTCTATGTCAATTATAACTAATGTTTTCCATTTTATTCTCTCACAGTTACTGCGGGAGTTGAAACATCCAAATGTCATTGCTCTTCAGAAAGTATTTTTGTCACATGCAGACAGGAAAGTGTGGCTTTTATTTGACTACGCTGAACATGACCTCTGGGTAAGGTCTACCTTCTTGGACTGAAATGTGCTTACTGTATATTGCATTATTCTATTGTTTTTGTTAATTTTACTTACTAATTTAACAATGTATTTTTGCAGTAGCAATCATTTACAAACGATGTCCCATGGATCTTTCAAAATTGATATCAAACTTAGAATCACAAGCTAAGCTAATGTACATGATTTGAGTAGCTGAAAAATTATCTGAATTATTAACTTGAATGACACAGCATGGAGACAGCCCCTTTGGCCCACTGAGTCGGTGCTGACCATCGATCACATGTTCACACTCTCTCATCCACTCCCTTAAACACAAGAGGCAATTTACAGAGGCCAATTAACCAACAAACCCGTAAGCCTTGTTCTTTAGTAACAAAGATTCTTTAGATTCTTTGTTCTTTAGAACAAAGGTTCTTTAGTAACTTGTCAGTTTCTTTGTTGAACTAAATTAAGGTGCATGTTGCAATCAAAAGCGCTTGAACAATTGGTTGGGAGCACCCGGAAGAAACTTGCACCGTCAGAAGGAGAATGTGTAAACTCCACATCGACAACACCCGAGGTCAGGTTCGAACCTGGGTCACTGGTGCTGTGAGGCAGCAGGTCTACCAGCTGCGCTAACTTTTGCATAATATTTTAGAATGTCGTGAATGGTAATTAATAAAGCATGAAAATAAAATTTGCTTAGCAAGAACCATCTTTTGCTTTTATCTTTCTTTATTTTATCTGCCCATTAAGTTTATACTCTTATTATGAGTACAAATTGTGAATATTTTCACTAAGTAAAAAACAACTCAATTTCTACTATTTTTAATCAACAATGAGTTGCATAAGAATTTGTTTAATAAATGCTAGTCAGAGTGTAGTCATAGGGTCAAATTGCATGTTAACAGGCCCTTCGGCCCAACTTGCCCATACTGGCCATGATGTCCCAGCGACGCTAATCCCACTTGCCCGTGTTTGGGCAATATCTCTCTACATTTTTTTTCCCCCCATGCACCTGACCACATGTATTTTAAATTTTGTTATAGTACCTGCCTCAACTACCACCTCTTGCAGCTCATTCCATACATCCACCAGCCTCTGTGTGGAAAGTTATGTCCCTCATAAGTTCATAAGGAATAGGAATAGAATTAGGCCATCCAACTCATCAAGTCTACTCCACCATTCAATCATGGCTGATCTATCTCTCCCTCCTAACCCTGTTCTGCCTTCTCCCCATAACCTTTGACATCTGTACTAATCAAAAATCTATTTGTCTCTGCTGTAAAAATATCCACTGACTTGGCCTCCACAACTTTCTGTGGCAAAGAATGCCGCAGATTCACCACCCTCTGATAAAATAAATTTCTCCTCATCTTCCTAAAAGAACGTCCTTTAATTTTGATGCTATGACCTTTAGTCATAGAATCTCCCACTAGTGTAAACATTTTCTCCACAGCCACTCTATCCAAGCCTTTCACTATTATGTATGTTTCAATGAGTTCCCCCCTCATTCTTCTAAACTTCAGCGAGTACAGGCCCAGTGCTGACAACGCTCATCATAGGTTAACCTACTCATTCCTGGGATCATTCTTGTAAACCTCCTCTGGACCCTCTCCAGAACCAGCACATCCTTCCTCAGATATGGTGCCCAAAATTGCTCACAATATTCCAAATGCGGCCTTACCAACGCCTTATAGAGCCTCAACATTACATCCCTGTTTTTGTATGCAAGCTCTCTTGAAATAAATGCTAGCATTGAGTTTGTTTTCTTTACCTCCGATTCAACTTGCAGATTAACTTTTTGGGAAACCTGCACCAACTCTCCCAAGTTCCTTTGCACCTCTGATTTCTGGATTCTCACCCCATTTAGAAAATAGTCTACGCCTTTTATTCCTACTACCAAAATGCATGACACAACACTTTGCTACACTATATTCCATCTACCACTTCTCTGCCCACTCTCCCAACTCAGATCCTTCTGCAGAGTCCCTGCTTTCTCTACGCTACCTGCCCCTCCACCTATTTTCGTATCATCCGCAAACTTTGCCACAAAGCCTTCAATCCCTTCGTCCAAATCATTAATATATAACGTGAAGAGTAGCGGCCCCAGCACCAACCCATGCAGAAGTCCACTAGTCACTAGTAGCCAACCAGAAAGAACCCGCTTTATTGCTACTCTTTGTTTTCTGCCATCCAGCCAACCTGGTATCCATGCTAGTATCTGCCCTTTGATACCATGGGCTCTCATCTTCCTAAGCACCTAACGTGTGGCACCTTATCAAAGGCTTTCTGAACATCTACTGACTCTCCTTTGTCTGTCCTGCTGTTTACTTCTTCAACGAATTACAGCAAATTTGTCAAGCAAGGGCTCCGCTTCACAAAGCCATGTTGACTTCAGCCTATTTTATCGTGAATTTTTAAGTAAGTGTACTCCGTAACCTCATCTTTTATATTTATAATGGAATCTAAAATCTTACCAACCACCGAAGTCAGACTAACCAGCCTATAGTTCCCACTATTCTGCCTTGCTCCCTTTTTGTGCAGCGGGATAATATTGACAATTTTCTAATCATCTGGGACCACTCATGACTCTAGTGGTTCCTATTAAATCTAGTTTAGATTAATTTATTTTGGTTCATTTTAATTTCAGTTTACTTGGAAATATTAAAAAGATTGTAGTCCAGGTATACCATGTAACTAGTGAGTATAATAGAACTCGTGAGAGTACATGCTAAGTCAATTAAATCTTTCCTCAAATGTCAAAACTGCCAGTCCAGGAGTCTGTGTGTTGAGCCTATACTGCACACCCTCTACCCAATAAGATCCTCATGTAAAAAGGCTAACCACACCATTTGCCTTCCCGATTGCTTGCTGGTGCTGTATATTATCTTTCAGTGATTTCACATGCAAGGACTCCATGATCCTTGCAAAGCTTTGAACCTCTCACCATTTAAAATAAAATCACTACCTTTCTATATTTTTTTTACAACTGTGGATGATTTCACATTTTTTATCCACATTTATATTCCATCTTCTTTCTTCTTGCCCATTCACTTGGCCAGTGTATTTCAACAGTGCATTATAAAAAATATCTCTTGAAGAAGGGTTTCGACCCGATACGTTACCTATTTCCTTCGCTCCATAGATGCTGCCTCACCCGCTGAGTTTCTCCAGCATTTTTGTCTACCTATCTCTTGTATCAACTGAGTTTTGCATGCACCATACAATCCTTTACACGTGAACTAGGATAGCAACTGTGAAAAGATAAAAGGCCATTTATTTCTTCTCGAGCAGCCTTTCAAGTTTGTTTTTGCAGCTACAGATGGCAAAATGATAGCAGCGTTTAGGCATTTGTTAGTGTGCATCAAATATCGCATTAATGCCCTTGCCTCTGCTTCTTGCTGAATTAGTTTAATGTTGTGAACTGTAAAACTTCAAAAGATATTTAGTGTAGTACCTGGCAGTCTTCTTTATTATTCATAATTATGCATGCTCTGTTCATAATTTATTTTGTACTTGTCTGCGCTTAACTTGTGACTCCCATCATAAATAGAGCAAAATGTCTTGTTAACTTTCATTTCACAATGTATATTTTTCACAGACAGACATGCACTCATTTCTGCGCAGCAAATTAGTTTAGTTTAGAGATAGTGTGCAATCAGGCACTTCAGCCCACTGAGTCCTTGCCAACCATGAGTTACCCGTAAACAAGTTCTATCCTACACACTAAGGATAATTTACAGAAGTCAATTAACCTTCAAACCAGCACATCTGTAGAGAATGTGGGAGGAAACTGGAGCACCCGGAGAATGCCCACGCGGTCACAGGGCGAACGTACACACAGACAGCACCCACGGTCAGGATTGAACCCGAGTCTCTGGCAACTCTATCGCTGTGTCACTAGGCCGTCCTAATTATTTTGTAGTCATATGAAAATTCCCTGATTCATTTATATGGTAAATGATAAATGATTTTAGGAGTACCAGACACCTTTTATAATTTGGCAATTCAAATTTTATATTGTACCAATTTTTTTAACCAAAATTGAACACCAGTTTAATTTAAACTATTTAACAGTATCGCACAAGAATCAAATTGCATACTTAGCCATGTTAATTTGTCCAAATATAATTCAAAGCGAAGCATTGCCATTTATTGAAAGTTGTGCCTCATTAGTTTAACTGGGATACCACCAGACTGAGATTCAGTCTGGTGGTATCATAAACACGCATTTAAAAAAGCAAAATAAAAATCCTGATTTATTTTTAGCTAATTCACAAGTTCGATTCCCTTTTTAACTTTGCGTCTGAGTCCAGACCGGTGTTTATACCACCAGACTGACGTGAAAACTCATTTGATTTACGAACATAAATTTGTGTGGGAAATCTAACTTGTCTGGCCCCAATATGACTTCAGTCACAATGCTCCAACAAATGACTTGTCATTAACCTGATACTTCTGAATTCTTGCTGTGGTGAATCCCAGTTAACATTCTAAATAAATCATTTCAATAAATGGCAATGCTTTGTTTTGAATTATATTACTAATTCACTAACAAAATGGCTATGCTACTGATTTGTAAATGATTTGTACTACAAAGCAACTTTGTAAGAGAAAGCCTCAGAAATAGTCCAATTTCTGTGAGACTTGCATAACATATATTATACAAATCAGACACATTTTCCCAGCAAATACATCATTGATAGATTCGATGAAGCTGCAGGTGACAATGTATATTTGAATTTACTGTGGCAACTTATTTTTCTTTTTTTTTGTCTGACCCAAGTCTTTATTGGAAGAGGCCATTTTTGCCATTCAGTACTCTGTTGCTTTCTGTGTGGTAATTTTGTGATTATTTGAGCGCAGGTCTTCAAATCTCACAGCAGGATTCACCCTGTTTAAATTGATTTTGTAATCTTGGAACCTAAGTATAGTTCAGACAAACTAGTCATTCTTTTGTTCTTTGTAAGCTTGTTTTAATAATTGTTGACTTTGTATTTCAACTGTCATTAAATTCCACAATCCCCTTGTAAACAGGATGTCTGGCCATTGTTTGTACCAGCCTTTCTGATGTCTCCTGCTGCCTTCACTTTATGAACCTTCACTTTTTTACACATGTCCATATTTGGCCCAACTTTCCAATTTTCAACTCTAATCATTTGATTTTTTTTGTTGGATTTATTTACTTAAATACTTGCCTTATGGATCAAAAATATGTTTGTAGCCTTTCGGTCTTTCTGCTTGTGAATGATAATCTGTTTCTCAGAGTAAGATGTTCCTGAAGTATCGTGTTTCTGTCTGGTAGTATCAAACTTGACCAATTATTTTTGCCCATCATTGTAGTATGTACTATTTTAAAGTTTTATCGCCTAAATTAATTTCCTACATCTGAATGTGTTTTATTACATGATTGCCCCAAACAATCACTCATCCAATCAAAATGTGATCACAGAAATGTTTCAAAATATTTAAAAATAAACCCCCAAATTCATACATTATGGCTAAAAAGAAACACAAAGGCCTTTTTATAATGGTGCATTCTTTCAGCTGTATGTACATTATATTCCAGGTGTTGGAAACAATAAGGGGTATGGTTAGTTCTTCAACTGTGGCTGACTCAGATGGGAATCCTTTATGATGTATGTAGATTGATTGTGAGGGTGGGGGGGTTGGGGGCACATTAAAAGTGTTTTAAAAGAGCTGAGAATGAAAAGGCAAGGGAGTTTTAAATGTGCCAGTTCACAACCAAGAATTTACTCTCTGGAATGCAGATTCACGAATAATGTGGTCCCAGTCTCTGACTCTCCGTTTATTCGTTTCTTCTTTCAGCACATAATCAAATTTCACAGAGCTTCTAAAGCAAACAAGAAACCAGTTCAATTACCTCGAGGGATGGTGAAGTCCCTATTATATCAGATTCTAGATGGCATTCACTACCTGCATGCTAACTGGGTGTTACACAGAGATCTGGTGAGTGATTTACTGGGGATACTTGAAAGGAATAACAGTGCTTGAATAGTTATTGAAAGGTAAAAGCTAATTTCATTGCTCGTTGCTTTAGTTACAGATTAAACATCTTAACTGCAATGGCGCAATCAAGGGTTTTAGTTGTAGTAAATGCTGAATAACATTCATTGGATTTTTTTGTGCCTTGCTGACATTTCTTTATCCTATGTTTTGAACTGTGATTTTAAAAACACCACAGAAATAATATTTCCTTTTCCTCTCAGCCTCCTCATAACTAGCTTCTTTGCTTCACTCATTATACTTTGTGCTATCATCTATGAAAAAGGTTGTAAATGCCTCAATGTGAAATTTATTATAATTAGAAAAGAAATAAGATTTAGGGAAAATATCTTCTGCTATTTTTTTTAATTGTTTCTTTAAAAAAAAAAAGCTTTGTACATTTAGATTTCTGATATCTAAATACTAGTCCTACCCCCAAGCAGCTTAATGATCAATTGAAGGGAGCTGTGAAATGTTCACATATGGCTTCCTTTATTTCAAAGAGCAAACTTGAAGGCCAACACTTCAATGCTCTACAGAGGAATTGCTAAACTGCTGAGAGTGCTATCTTACAGAGGAGAGATTTGTGTGAGGTTCTCACTGCCATCAAGAAGATGTAAAATGTCAAATTGAACTATTTCAAAAATGAGTAGCTAGGCTATGGTCATATTTAATCCTTAGTCAACGTTTAAAAACACAAATGAAAATAGACACAAAATGCGGGAGTAACTCAGCGGCATAGGCAGCATCTCTGGAGAAAAGGAATGGGTGACGTTTCGGGTCGAGACCCTTCAGACTGAGAATCTGGAGAGGGAAACTAGAGATATGGAAGTGTAAGGTGTGAAACGACAGATCAAAGCAGACAATGACAAGAAAATGTAGAATGGTTCATAGTTGCTGAGGGGAAGGTGACAATGAAGCACACAAACAGTACAATTAATCAGGAGGACAGTAAAACTAGTCGGAGATCTAGGGTGGGGAGGGATAGTGAGAGGAAAAGCAAGGGTTATTTGAAGTTGGAGAAATCAATATTCATACCACTGGGTTGTCGTCTGCCCAAGCAAAATATGAAGTGCTGTTCCTCCAATTTGCATTTGGCCTCACTCTGACAGTGGAGGAGGCCCAGGACAGAGGTCAGTATGGGGATGAGCACCTTGTAATGTTATCATCCAATTACTGTCTGAGGCTACTGCATTGTTAGAGTGACTACAGTTCAAAAGCACATCATTGGCTGTAGATCTGTTAGGTACATACTCGGAGCATGAAAGGTATGTAAATGTTCAATTTTTTTCCTTTTAAAGCGAACTGGTACTTCAAATTGGTTTAGAGCGGCTGAATTGATTGTTAGGTTTTTGAGTTTGCTTTGCCACATGATTTGCTCGGTCAATGTACATTGTTTCTGGTGAATTGAATCAGTTTTTCGAAAATACAACTTCATATTATGTATGCATGATTGAAAGGGTGATGAATTTTCAATAGATCTATGTTACTAATTGGAGGAAAACTCTGTTCCAAATATTGCAATGCCGTGTGCTTTACCAAAGAAACCAGTGTAGAATGAATTGCACTGACCTGCTTATTGGTAACTCTAATGAAGTTGATATTCCAAACTGTGACCAACAAACAGTCTGTTATATTGTGACTATAAAATAAACTATTTATACCAGTGAGGGTAACAGGTCTGACATCCATTATTAATTTCAAGAGAAGTTTTATGAATTAGTTTCAGCATAACTTGTCACAAATTATTGATGCAACAGTCAACCTGACAGCTGAAATTTGCTCAGGTCCATCATTAGACAATATGCTGCAGGAAACATTAATCTAACTACCATAGATGGAGGGTAGTATTAACTTTAATGCTATGAGTCCTAGATTTAAAATAGATTTTTGGTGGTTGCAAAAGGATGATTGTTCTTACTCTGTTTCTAGACATTTGATTGAGGAATACTTTCATCATATAATAATAGCCATGTCCTAGGATTCTGTGAATGTATTGACATTTGCGGAATGTTAAAGTACTGCTTATTCATCTATAATTGGAACAAATGGAAATGGGGAGCAACGGTAAAAAATAAATCTCCACGTTGAAGGTTTGGACTGAATAACCTTTTACCTTGCCTCCATTATCAGGTGTTTTGCTACGTTTGGCATCATTTGCATGACCTACTTTCAATTTTCTTTTTTTGGTGTAAATGTTTAAAACAAAGTATCTTTGAATCTGACACCAATTAGCAATCTTGGATTATACAATAAGGAATCAAACTCCGTCAAGCTTTGATTCTTTGAAGGGTGCTCTTGCGTCAGAGTGGCGTGAGATTAAAAATTATCTGTATTAGACCATTGCAAAAATTTAAATTGCACAAAAATGTGTGTATTATAGCCAGCTGCCAAAAATATGTTGAATAAACCTTTCTTCAACCATTTGAATTAGATAGAGCAAGGCATTTTACTTAACGGTATAATTTATAAATCTTCCCTTTCTTTACTTTTCCATCAATTAGATCTGTTTTGTTACCGATACCCTGATATGTATGATAGTTGGTTGAATGTATTACTTGTCTCTAATTTGGATAACATCCCTTCTAGAAGGGTGACATTTTACAAATATTCAAGTTGAGATTTTTCCTGAATTTATTTTGGATCAAATTAATCAGTCCAATTCAAGAATTTTAAGTCTGGTATCGGTTACTTGGAAGTAACCTACTGTGGGTGATGTACTGTTGCTGCAGGAATGAAAACATTCATATCAGCAATCACATCCAGTAAACAAAAACAAAACTACCTCATTCTTGTATCACTTTCCTTCTTTTTTCAGCATATTTTCTGAACAAGAAGTCCAGTAAATATAACGTGCTGGAAGTACTAACGTCTGTTTATGTACAGTGCCCTCCATAATGTTTGGGACAAAGACCCGTCATTTATTTATTTGCCTCTGTACACCATCACATGTGGTTAAAGTGCACATTGTCAGATTTTATTAAAGGGTATTTTTTATACATTTTGGTTTCACCATGTAGAAGTTACATGTTTATACATAGTCCCTCCATTTCGTGGCACCATGATGTTTGGGACAGGTGTTTGTAATTGCTCAGGTATGTTTAATTGCCTCCTTAATGCAGGTATAGGGAGCTCTCAGCACCTAGTCTTGCCTCTAGTCTTTCCATCGCCTTTGGAAACCTTTATTGCTGTTTATCACCATGAGGACCAAAGTTGTGCCAATGAAAGTCAAAGAAGCCATTATAAGACTGAGAAACAAAAATAAAACTGTTAGAGACTTCAGCCAAACCTTAGGTTTACCAAAATCAACTGTTTGGAACATCATTAAGAAGAAAGAGAGCACTGGTGAGCTTACTAATCGCAAAGGGACTAGCAGGCCAAGGAAGACCTTCACAGCTGATGACAGAATAATTCTCTCTATAATAAAGAAAAACTCACAAACATTTGCCTGACAGATCAGAAACACTCTTCAGGAGTCGGCTGTGAATTTGTCAATGACCACTTTCCGCAGAAGACTTCATGAACTGAAATACAGGGGCTACACGGCAAGATGCAAACCACTGGTTAGCCGCAAAAATAGGATGGCCAGGTTACAGTTTGCCAAGAAGTACTGAAAAGAGCAACCGCAGTTCTGGAAAAAGGTCTTGTGGACAGATGAGACGAAGTTGAACTTGTATCAGAGTGATGGCAAGAGCAAAAGTATGGAGGATAGAAGGATCTGCCCAAGATCCAAAGCATACCACCTCATCTGTGAAACATGGTGGTGGAGGTGTTATGGCCTGGGCATGTATGGCTGCTGAAGGTACTGGCTCACTTATCTTCATTGATGATACAACTGTTGATGGTAATAGCATAATTAATGTATAGACGTATAGTGTATAGACACATCCTATCTGCTCAAGTTCAAACAAATGCCTCAAAACTCATTGGCCGCCGCTTCATTCTACAGCAAGACAATGATCCCAAACATACTGCTACAGCACCAAAGTTTTTAATAAGCTAAAAAATGGTCAATTCTTGAGTGGCCAAGTCAATCACCCGATCTGAACCCAATTGAGCATGTCTTTTATAAGCTGAAGAGAAAACTGAAGGGGACCAGCCCTAAAAACAAGTATAAGCTAAAGATGGCTGCAATACAGGCCTGGCAGAGCATCACCAGAGTAGACATCAGAAATGGTGATGTCCATGAATCGCAGACTTCAAGCAGTCATTGCATGCAAAGGATATGCAGCAAAATACTAAGCATGACTACTTTCATTTACATGACATTGCTGCATCCCAAACATTCTGGTGCCCTGAAATGGGGGGGACTATGTATAAACACTGCTGGAATTTCTATATGGTGAAACCTTAATGGATAGAAATGGCCTTTATTAAAATCAGACTATGCACTTTAACCACATGTGATTTTTTTTCTATTACAAATCTCAAATTGTGGAGTACAGAGGCAAATAAATAAATGGTGGGTCTTTGTCCCAAACATTATGGAGGGGATTGTATCTGCTCTTTGAAAAGCACTAATCTATTTTAGAAACTAGGAACTGCAGAAGCTGGATTACAAAAAAAAGATACAAAGTGCTGCAATAACAGCGGGTCATAGAAACATAGAAAATAGGTGCAGGAGTAGGCCATTCGGCCCTTCGAGCCTGCACCGCCATTCAATATGATCATGGCTGATCATCCAACTCAGTATCCTGTACCTGCCTTCTCTCCATACCCCCTGATCCCTTTAGCCACAAGGGCCACATCTAACCCCCTCTTAAATATAGCCAATGAACTGGCCTCAACTACCTTCTGCGGGAGAGAATTCCAGAGATTCACCACTCTCTGTGTGAAAAAAGTTTTCCTCATCTCGGTCCTAAAAGATTTCCCCCTTATCCTTAAACTGTGACCCCTTGTTCTGGACTTCCCCAACATCGGGAACAATCTTCCTGCATCTAGCCTGTCCAACCCCTTAAGAATTTTGTAAGTTTCTATAAGATCCCCCCTCAATCTTCTAAATTCTAGTGAGTACAAACCGAGTCTATCCAGTCTTTCTTCATATGAAAGTCCTGACATCCCAGGAATCAGTCTGGAGAACCTTCTCTGTACTCCCTCTATGGCAAGAATGTCTTTCCTCAGATTAGGAGACCAAAACTGTACGCAATACTCCAGGTGTGGTCTCTCCAAGACCCTGTACAACTGCAGTAGAACCTCCCTGCTCCTATACTCAAATCCTTTTGCTATGAATGCTAACATACCATTCGCCTTCTTCATTGCCTGCTGCACCTGCATGCCTACTTTTAATGACTGGTGTACCATGACACCCAGGTCTCGTTGCATCTCCCCCTTTCCTAATCGGCCACCATTCAGATAATAATCTACTTTCCTGTTTTTGCCACCAAAGTGGATAACCTCACATTTATCCACATTATACTGCATCTGCCATGCATTTGCCCACTCACCCAGCCTATCCAAGTCACCTTGCAGCCTCCTAGCATCCTCCTCACAGCTAACACTGCCCCCCAGCTTCGTGTCATCCGCAAACTTGGAGATGTTGCATTCAATTCCCTCGTCCAAATCATTAATATATATCGTAAATAGCTGGGGTCCCAGAACTGAGCCTTGCGGTACCCCACTAGTCACTGCCTGCCATTGTGAAAAGGACCAGTTTACTCCTACTCTTTGCTTCCTGTCTGCCAGCCAGTTCTCTATCCACATCAATACTGAACCCCCAATACCATGTGCTTTAAGTTTGTATACTAATCTCTTATGTGGGACCTTGTCGAAAGCCTTCTGAAAGTCCAGATATAACACATCCACTGGTTCTCCCTTATCCACTCTACTAGTTACATCCTCGAAAAATTCTATAAGATTCGTCAGACATGATTTACCCTTCATAAATCCATGCTGACTTTGTCCAATGATTTCACCACTTTCCAAATGTGCTGCTATCCCATCTTTAATAACTGTTTCTAGCAGTTTCCCCACTACCGACGTTAGACTAACTGGTCTGTAATTCCCCGTTTTCTCTCTCCCTCCCTTTTTAAAAAGTGGTGTTACATTAGCTACCCTCCAATCCTCAGGAACTACTCCAGAATCTAAAGAGTTTTGAAATATTATCACTAATGCATCCACCATTTCTGGGGCTACTTCCTTAAGTACTCTGGGATGCAGCCTATCTGGCCCTGGGGATTCATCGACCTTTAATCCATTCAATTTACCTAACACCACTTCCCGGCTAACCTGGATTTCACTCAGTTTCTCCATCTCATTTGACCCCCGGTCCCCTGCTATTTCCGGCAGATTATTTATGTCTTCCTTAGTGAAGACAGAACCAAAGTAGTTATTCAATTGGTCTGCCATGTCCTTGTTCCCCATGATCAATTCACCCGTTTCTGACTGCAAGGAACCTACATTTGTTTTAACTAATCTTTTTCTCTTCGCATATCTATAAAAGCTTTTGCAGTCAGTTTTTATGTTCCCTGCCAGTTTTCTTTCATAATCTATTTTCCCTTTCCTAATTAAGCCCTTTGTCCTCCTCTGCTGGTCTCTGAATTTCTCCCAGTCCTCTGGTAGGCTGCTTTTTCTGGCTAATTTGTACGCTTCATCTTTTGTTTTGATACTATCCCTGATTTTCCTTGTTATCCACGGATGCACTACCTTCCCTGATTTATTTTTTGCCAAACTGGGATGAACAATTGTTGTAGTTCATCCATGCAGTCTTTAAATGCCTTCCATTGCATATCCACTGTCAACCCATTAAGAATCAATCGCCAGTCTATCTTGGCCAATTCACGTCTCATACCCTCAAAGTTACCTTTCTTTAAGTTCAGGACCCTTGTTTCTGAATTAACGATGTCACTCTCCATCCTAATGAAGAACTCAACCATATTATGGTCACTCTTGCCCAAGGGGCCACGCACAACAAGACTGCTAACTAACCCTTCCTCATTACTCAATACCCAGTCTAGAATAGCCTGCTCTCTCGTTGGTTCCTCTACATGTTGGTTTAGAAAACTATCCCGCATACATTCCAAGAAATCCTCTGCCTCAGCACCCTTGCCAATTTGATTCACCCAATCTATATGTAGATTGAAGTCACCCATTATAACTGTTTTACCTTTGTTGCACGCATTTCTAATTTCCTGTTTGATGCCATCCCCAACTCCACTACTACTGTTAGGTGGCCTGTACACAACTCCCACTAGCGTTTTCTGCCCCTTAGTGTTTCGCAGCTCTACCCATATCGATTCCACATCCTCAAAGCTAATGTCCTTCCTTTCTATTGCGTTAATCTGCTCTCTAACCAGCAACGCTACCCCACCTCCTTTCCCTTTCTATCTATCCCTCCTGAATATTGAATATCCCTGGATGTTCAGCTCCCAGCCTTGGTCACCCTGGAGCCATGTCTCCGTGATCCCAACTATATCATAGTCATTAATAGCTATCTGCACATTCAACTCACCCACCTTATTACGAATGCTCCTTGCATTGAGACACAAAGCCTTCAGGCTTGTTTTTACAACACTCTTACCCCTTATACTATTATGCTGAAAAGTGGCCCTTTTTGATATTTGCCCTGGATTTGCCGGCCTGCCGCTTTTACTTTTCACCTTGCTACCTATTGCTTCTACCCTCATTTTACACCCCTCTGTCTCTACGCTCACACATTTAAGAAACCCTTTCCCTTTAACTCCATCCTCCACTATCCCATTCGACACCCCCACCCCCCTTATTCAGTTTAAAACCACCCGTGTAGCAGTGGCAAACCTGCCTGCCAGAATACTGGTCCCACACCTGTTAAGATGCAATCTGTCCCTTTTGTACAGTTCCCCCTTACCCCAAAACAGATCCCAGTGATCTAAGAATCTAAATTCCTGCCCCGTGCACCAGTTCCTCAGCCACACGTTCAGGTCCCGTATCTCCCTGTTCCTGTTCTCGCCAGCACGAGGAACTGGAAGCTAACCAGAGATAACAACCCTGGAGGTCCTGCTTTTCAGCATTTTTCCAAGCTCTCTAAAGTCACGCTGCAGAACATTCATCCCCTTCTTTCCGACATCGTTTGTGCCGACATGCACTACCACTTCCGGATGTTCACCTTCGCCCTTGAGGATTTTCTGCACTCTGTCCGTGACATCCTGGATCCTGGCACCAGGAAGGCAGCACACCATCCTCGCACCCCGTCTGTTGCCGCAGAAACCCCTGTCCGTACCTCACACAATGGAGTCTCCCACTACAATGGCGTTGCCTGCCTTGGGCCTTTTTGGTTTTGGCTCAACAGCCCTATTCGCATCGCAAGCCAGCCCGCCGCTCAGTGTAAACACGTCTTCTGTCCCGACAGCTTCTAAGTGGGTGAACCTGTTCACAAGAGGTACAACACCCGGGGACGTTGGCAGTCCATGCTTCCCTCCCTTTCTCACTGTCTCCCACCTTCTCTCTTCCAGTACCTTAGGTGTAACAATCTTACTGTAGGACTTGTCGAGGAACGACTCTGTTGCTCGGACGAACCGGAGGTCATCCATTTGCTTCTCCAGTTCCCCAACACGGTCCTTCAGGAGCTCTACCTGGATGCACTTCTCGCATTTGTAGCAGCCAGAGGCACCAGCGGTGTCCTTGACCTCCCACATACTGCAAACATCGCACTGAATCAGCTTGCCTGACATCTCCTTCTTTCGTCTCTACCTCTCAAGCGTATTGCGTGGTCTCCTCAGCCGAAGACTCTCGAGCCAAAGACTCACACTTCCCTCACAAGGTCACTCACTGCCGCTCCCTAAGAGCAGTCTTGCTTAAATTGACTGATAAATTGCCTGATTTACCAATTTACAAACCAAATTCCTCAGTTTTCAACTGTTTTCCCGGCACTGACTCACTTCTCTCCTCCCACTCGGGCTAGAGCCAATCAGTCGTATCTCTTGCTAATCTCCTCCTGCTGTTGCTCCCAAACCTACAGCAGTTCTGAGTAAAGTCTGCCTGTGCTTGGCTACTACTTTTCAACTGTTTTCACCCCTCTGACTCACTTCTCTCCTCCCACTCAGGCTAGAGCCAATCAGTCTTATCTCTTGCTAACTCAGCGGGTCAATCAGCATCTATGGAGAATATGGATAGATGAGGTTTCGGGTTAGGACCTTTCTTCAGACCCGAAACATCACCTGTCCATGTTGTCCAGAGATGCTACCTGACCCGCTGAGTTACTCCAGCACTTTGTGACTATTGTGTTTAATTTCAATGTCATGTAGTCCTCCAATGCCTATGGTCCTCCAGTGCCTAAATGAGGCGGCTGTTCTTCATGTGTGATAATAGATCACAAACTATGTATAAGAATTAACTGCAGATGCTGGTTTAAGCCAAAGATAGACACAGAAAGCTGGAGTAACTCAGCCGGTCATCTCTGGAGAAAAGGAACAGGTGATGTTTTGGGTCGAGACCCTTCAGACCAAATTGACCAGGTGGCAGTAGAGGGGAAACCCACTGGAAGTGTATAAAATATGAGAGGCATAAATAGGCAACGTAGAGTCAGAACCTTTTTCTCAAGAGTTTAGGAAGAGGTCAAGTTAGAAATGGTGGAGGATCTGATTGTTACCTTTCAAAGCTCTATAGACTCTGGAATTCTTCTCATGGATGGAAGGAACCAGAGATGCGGTTGAGAACGTGGAGAAAGATGTAATGAAATTTTAAGGGGATATTAATCAGTAAATGAGAACAAGGCAGGTGGAATACAATGGCAGGTGGACAAATGGTGGAGTCCTCAACTTTGGTGAACAGAATGAAAAGGTATAGTACTTGTTAAATATGAAGCGATAGAGTAGTGGTGATGTTCAGAGGGACAGATGTGCATATATATATGTACAACATGCATATGTATCAAGTTGTTTATTGGCTAAAGATATGTTTCCCTTTAATACCAGAAGATTTGAATCCCCAGAAAAGACATTTCTCTCTCCATGGATGACTTGAAATTAGTTTATATCTGCTGCTCTGGCAACCGTTTCTGTTAAGCTGTTCCACCAACCCAAAAATTATTTGAAATAGATTTATTTTGTAAACCATGGGAATTAATTGTTATTAAAAACACATTTTTCAAAACCATGCTGCAGGCACAGTGGCGCAGCTGGTAGAGCCGCTGCTTCATAGTGCCAGAGACCTGGTCTGATCATGACCTCAGGTGCTGTCTGTGTGAAGTTTGCACATTCGCCCTGTGACTGCGTAGGTTTCTTCTGGGTGTTCCAATGTCCTTCCACCTCGCAAAGGTTTGTAAGTTAATTAGCAACTGCAGTTTCTTTAGGCTCTACGTTTGTGGCAGGTCTGTTGTGTATTTTCTCCAAGGCATCAACATGCTTTATAAAGTGTATGTTCCACTCATTCAAAGGCTTGTGATTAGAGATTATCAATATTGTTCAATGTGTTTTGTTGACTCTCCTTTGCCTGTTTAGCTTTGGAATTAAAGGATAAAAAGAAAATGCTGGATAATGGCAGATAACTTGCAACACATAAATATTCAGTTTTGACGCTTCCAACGTTATTTTCTCTGGCGGTCCTTCACTTGGTATGAGCAGGGAAAGCAAGTCTTGCTTAAGCGGTGTTTAAAAGATGATGCCAGTGATAATGAAGTACTTCTAATGTACTCAAGTGTCAGGAGAGTTTATATGTTCAAATTCTGAACTATAGTTTGAATAAAGCAAGAAGTTAACATCGATGGATATCAGTGTGATGAGATAACATCTTCAGTAAACTCAGATCCTGTAAAAATTGTGGTAGTCAAAACAGGATGGTGGATATTTGAAATGCAGATAAAACTATTGTATTCTTGAAAATAGGGCTTAATTACTTTACAATGTTTTTCTTTCTGACCATTTATGAAACAATAGATATCCGGCAAGAATGTTTGCTTAGTCAAACAACAACCAAAAGCTTCCCATGGATAAAGCACATATTTCTCAGTGAAAAGCTTCTTAACTGGCATGGGAGTGAATCTTTTTAAATTAACGTTTCTTTTTAAAGTGAAAGTATCTGATAGAATATAACTATTATAAAACAAAGACGGTTTAGGGATTTTTGATGCTAGATAAACAAATAATAATAACCATGAGAGTGGAGGATAAAGTAAAAGGTGAAAGTAAAACTATTTCAGTTTATCAAATAAGCCATTCCACTGTAGATTTCAGAACATCATTTCAAAAGCATCTTACAACTTAATTTCAAAGACAATATAATTAGCCCAAATAAATAAGCAGCTAACAAAAGTTTTGCATTTTAGCATTTTTAAAATCTATTTTAAAGTTAACATTTAAATCAATCACAGATTCTTCCAGGAATACATTTGCACGCATGTATCCACTTACATCCCACTGAAGTATTTGTGGCCAAGAAGGAAGAAAAATAAGAAAGACATGAAAGGACAAAGCTAGTTGATCATAATCGGATTATTCTAACTTTAGTTTAGTTTATTTATTGTCAGGTGTACCGAGGTAGTGAAAAGCTTTTGTTGTGTGCTAACCAGTCAGGGAAAAGACAATACATGATTACAATCGAGCCGTTCAGAGTACAGATAACTGCAAACCCGTATGTGGATATGGACATCATTTCTTGGAATTAAGATCAAACAACATAGAACAGTACAGCACAGGTATCAACCCTTTGGACTACAATGTCCACACCAATCACCATTGCAAAGTTAAACTATCTTCCTCTACATGTCCCTCCATTCCATCTGCTTATTCAAAAGTTTCTTAAATGTCACTATCATGTATACCTCCACCACCACCCCTGGCAGCGCCCTCCAAGCACCCGCCACTCTCTGTGTAAATAAAAAACTTGCTCCACGCATCCCCTTTGAACTTTGCCCCTCTCAACTTAAAGTCTGAATCTTAAACTTTGCGATGATACCTGCCTCATCTACCTCCTCCATCAGCTCGTTTCATTTACCCATCACTCTGTGTGTAAAAAAAAAAAAGTTATTTCTCGGGTTCCTATTAAATCTTGCCTTCCTCACCTTTAACCTTTGTCCCCTGGTTCTTAATTCCCCAAATTCCCTAATGCTATTCTCTTGACGAATACTTGGCTTCCCTAATTCCTCATTTTCTCTCTCTCAAGTTAGGGAGCAATAAATGTTTGGATACTGAGAAGTGTTGAGGAATATAGAAACTTTAATAAAGTGGTTAAGAAGCCAAATTAAATAGTTATCTTTATTGGCCAAGGCACAGAACGTGATAGCAGGAAAGCCATGCTGGAGCAGAGTAAAACATGAGTCAAACCATGGTGAGAGTATAGCATGAAATATTACTCGATGACTAGTTTAGTTTAGAGATACAGAGTGGGAACAAGCCCTTCGACCCACCGATTCCACTCTGACCAATGATCGCCCGTACATTAGTTTAGTTTATTGTGTGTACAGTCAAAAGCTTTTGTTGCATGCTAACCAGTCAGCAGAAAGACAATATATGATTACAATAGAGCCATCCGCAGGTACAGCCGCCACAGGTACCAATACATGATAAGGGGAATAATGTTCAGTGCAAAGTAAAGTCCGATTAAAGATAGTCTGAAGGTCTCCAATGAGGTAGATAGTAGTTTAGTACAGCTCTCTCGTTGATAGATCTACAGTGCCCTCCATAATGTTTGGGACAAAGACCCATCATTTTATTTATTTGCCTCTGTATTCCACAATTTGAGATTTGCAATAGAAAAAATCTGTGGTTAAAGTGCATATTTTCAGATTTTATTAAAGGCCATTTTTATACATTTTGGTTTCACTATGTACAAATTACAGCTGTGTTTACACATAGTCCCTCCCATTTCGGGGCACCATGATGTTTGGGACACGGCTTCACAGGCGTTTGTAATTGATCAGGTGTGTTTAAATGCCGCCTCAATGCAGGTATAAGAGAGCTCTCAGCACCTAGTCTTTCCTCCAGTCTTTCCATCACCTTTGGAAACTTTTATTGCTGTTTATCAACATGAGGACCAAAGTTGTGCCAATGAAAGTCAAAGAAGCCATTATGAGACTGAGAAACAAGAATAAAACTGTTAGAGACATCAGCCAAACCTTATGCTTACCAAGATCAACTGTTTGGAACATCATTAAGAAGAAAGAGAGCACTCACTGGTGAGCTTACTAATCGCAAAGGGACTGGCAGGCCAAGGAAGACCTCCACAGCTGATGACAGAAGAACTCTCTCTAAAATCAAGAAAATTCCCCAAACACTTGTCCGACAGATCAGAAACATTCTTCGGGAGTCAGGTGTGGATTTGTCAATGACCACTGTCCGCAGAAGACTTCATGAACAGAAATACAGAGGCTACACTGCAAGATGCAAACCACTGGTTAGCTGCAAAAATAGGATGGCCAGGTTACAGTTTACCAAGGAGTACTTAAAAGAGCAGCCACAGTTCTGGAAAAAGATCTTGTGGACAGATGAGACAAAGATTAACATATCAGAGTAATGGCAAGAGCAAATTATGGAGGAGAGAAGGAACTGCCCAAGATCCAAAGCATGCCTTTTATATGATGAAGGGAAAACTGAAGGGAATTAGCCCTAAAAACAAGCATAAGCTAAAGATTGCTGTAATACAGGCCTGGCAGAGCATCATCAGAGAAGACACCCAGCAACTGGTGATGTCCGTGAATCGCAGACGTCAAGCAGTCATTGCATGCAAAGGATATGCAACAAGATACTAAACATGACTACTTTCATTTACATGACATTGCTGTGTCCCAAACATTATGGTGCCCTGAAATGGGGGGTGGGGACAAAGTATAACACTGCTGTAATTTCTACATGGTGAAACCAAAATGTATAAAAATGGCCTTTATTAAAATCTGACAATGTGCACTTAACCACGTGTGATTTTTTTCAATTATCTGCGAAATAATTAGTGGTTGAGCAGACAGGGCCAATCTCCCTTAATGAGTTAAAGGCAGAAGGATTATTTCCATTTTTTTTAATCACTCTTGAGATTACAAGGAGCTTGCTGCCTGAAAATGGCAGAAATCCATTATTTTTAAATTAATTAATAGAATACCTTACTTTCTAGCGGCGCCAGGATTTATTGCCCTTTAGAAAGTGACAGTGAATCTCCTAAAAGTGTCTTTGAGATTACAGCACTCCCTCATTTAAGTAGCACCGGGATGAATGAGTTGTGTCTTAATTTACAAGGCAAGAGACCTGGAACTGTAAAGTTGGATTAATGCAAATAATTATTTTTCAGCAGGCATTGGTACATAATGTTACATGGTTGCCTTTTGTGTTGTTTCACTGTTTGTGATACAATATGATGGTGCCTTGAAGAGAAAATACATTTTAGAAAATGAATCTCTTCTATTAAGATAATTTTTCTTTAAAACAAAAGCTGACATCCAAGTGTGATAACTCTTTATGAAGGTAAACATTGGTGGCACATTAAGGCAGCGCAGTGGTGCAGAGGTAGAGTTGCTGCCTTACAGCGTTATCGACGCAGGTTCGATCCTGACTGGGGGTGCTGTCTGTAGGGAGTTTGTTCATTCTCCCTGTGACCGCGTGCGTTTTCTCCAGGTGCTCTGGTTTCCACCCACATTCCAAAGACGTGCTGGTCTAGGTTAATTGGCTTCTAGAAATAATCTAAAGTGTGCAGTCAACATCATCAAAGACCCACACCATCCTGCCACACACTCATCTCACCACTGCCATCGGGAAGATGGTACAGGAGCCTGAGAACTGTAACGTCCAGGTTCAGGAACAGCTTCTTCCCTACAGCCATCAGGCTATTAAACACTACCTCATAAGCTCTGAACTACAATGGACTATTATTATTATTACACTGTTATTGTTTGTTCTTTCTTTTTTCTGAGTTTTTATTATATTATTTATTATGATTACATATTCTGTTGTGATGCAGCAAGTAAGAATTTCAATGTTCTATCTGGGACATATGACAATAAAACACTCTTGACTCTCTTGACTCTTGGAACTGGGGATCATGACAGAAGCCTCCTCGTGGCGATCCATGGAAGCGACGACGCGGTGCACTCTGTCACGCGTCGGCGACAATTCATGTTGTACGACGACAGAAGCCAACAGCGAGCAAAATCGTCTGACATACAAGCGAACGAACAAACTCTTAGTACTTGTGTGAACGGGTGATCGCTGGTTGGCATGGACTCAGTGGGCCGAATGGCCTGTTCCCCAGCTGTATCAACTAAACTCTATTGACTAAACAACTAAAGGCAAAACTCTATTGAGTTTTGGAAGTACTGGATTTATGTTGAGTTATTCAGCATATTACTCCATACAATGGCATTGAACACAAATATTTATTCTGAACATCATAAGGTCATCAATAAGATGATTTACTCAGAATATTTTCAGCACCAAGAGGAAATTCAATATTCTGCATTCTACGTATATTCTTTATTTTTTGGAAGCACTTCCATCTTCGAGCAATCGTTATTTTTTAATATATAGTGTGTGTGTGTGTATATATATATCTATATCTGTTCAATGTAAGTGTGAATAGTAAACTATATAACTCACCATTACAGGCTGACAATGAGGATTTATGTGAAAATACCACAAAACTAACCTGTCCAGTGCTTCTGAGTTCTGGCTCTTGGACATATGAAAGAACATCCATATGTGTGCAGTGGTAAATTCTATCTTCTCTTTCCTGTCAAGTTATAATACAGTGTGCCCATGTTATACCTATAACCTAAATAATTGATTATGTACAGATTGCTTGCGACATATGCATTTTGCCACTCTTCAATGTCTTATCATTTGCTGAAGTGAATCAATTGGTGCTGTTGAAGTCTCCCACTTGCACCTAATTATTTTAACATATCCATTGGAAAGTCTGATACGCAGCTGATGGTAGCTGCACAAAATTATTTTAAATGGAAAAAATTATTTCCAAAAGTAATATTCACAGTGCCCTAAAATGGTTGAATCACCTGTTGATGGTGGTATAACATTGGGTCACTATTTAGAATTCAGTTTGAGAAGTACGTAACATTTGATAATCTTTGTGCCATGTTTTATTCATCACCAATCCATAGCCATGAAAGTTAATGATAATGTTTAAAACTTCAATCAATTACTTACTCAGGAACTGATCTATTAAAACTTGTATTGCATTTTTTTTCCTGATTTAACTAACTAGGTCGACACATTCCAGTTTTTATTTAGATTCTTCGTTATGTTTTGCCACTCAGTAAGTAATGACTGATTTGACCTAGTTCATTTTATCCACGGTTGATCCAAATTCTTTAATGCCTTTGATAATAAGCTGACTGATTAAAATTAACAATTAAAGAAGCATTGGATGCTGTTTGGGCTTGGGTTACAAACTTAGTTATTTAAAATAAAGTTTACGAAACTTTCCACATGACAGCAGGTCAAGAAACTGCAGGCGCTCGAATCTTAAAGAAAAAAAATTGTTGGAGGAACTCAGTGTGTCAGATAGCATCTATGGAGGGAATGGACTGACGACGTTTCGGGGACGAGATCCTTCAGTCTGATGAAGGGTGCCAACCGGAAACATGGTCACCCCATTCCCTCCACAGATGCTGCCTGATCTGCTGAGTTCCCCCAGCACTTCCTGAGAGGCCCAACACTAATGTTTAGATAAATATGTTAGAAACATAGAAATTAGGTGCAGGAGTAGGCCATTCGGCCCTTCGAGCCTGCACCGCCATTCAATATGATCATGGCTGATCATCCAACTCAGTATCCCGTACCTGCCTTCTCTCCATACCCTCTGATCCCCTTAGCCACAAGGGCCACATCTAACTCCCTCTTAAATATAGCCAATGAACTGGCCTCGACTACCCTCTGTGGCAGAGAGTTCCAGAGATTCACCACTCTCTGTGTGAAAAAAGTTCTTCTCATCTCGGTTTTAAAGGATTTCCCCCTTATCCTTAAGCTGTGACCCCTTGTCCTGGACTTCCCCAACATTGGGAGCAATCTTCCTGCATCTAGCCTGTCCAACCCCTTAAGAATTTTGTAAGTTTCTATAAGATCCCCTCTCAATCTCCGAAATTCTAGAGAGTATAAACCAAGTCTATCCAGTCTTTCTTCATAAGACAGTCCTGACATCCCAGGAATCAGTCTGGTGAACCTTCTCTGCACTCCCTCTATGGCAATAATGTCCTTCCTCAGATTTGGAGACCAAAACTGTACGCAATACTCCAGGTGTGGTCTCACCAAGACCCTGTACAACTGCAGTAGAACCTCCCTGCTCCTATACTCAAATCCTTTTGCTATGAAAGCTAACATACCATTCGCTTTCTTCACTGCCTGCTGCACCTGCATGCCTACTTTCAATGACTGGTGTACCATGACACCCAGGTCTCGCTGCATCTCCCCTTTTCCTAGTCGGCCACCATTTAGATAATAGCCTGCTTTCCTGTTTTTGCCACCAAAATGGATAACCTCACATTTATCCACATTATACTGCATCAGCCAAACATTTGCCCACTCACCCAGCCTATCCAAGTCACCTTGCAGTCTCCTAGCATCCTCCTCACAGCTAACACTGCCCCCCAGCTTAGTGTCATCCGCAAACTTGGAGATGTTGCCTTCAATTCCCTCATCCAGATCATTAATATATATTGTAAATAGCTGGGGTCCCAGCACTGAGCCTTGCGGTACCCCACTAGTCACTGCCTGCCATTGTGAAAAGGACCCGTTTACTCCTACTCTTTGCTTCCTGTTTGCCAGCCAGTTCTCTATCCACATCAATACTGAACCCCCAATGCCGTGTGCTTTAAGTTTGTATACTAATCTCTTATGTGGGACCTTGTCGAAAGCCTTCTGGAAGTCCAGATACACCACATCCACTGGTTCTCCCCTATCCACGTTACTAGTTACATCCTCGAAGAATTCTATAAGATTCGTCAGACATGATTTACCTTTTGTAAATCCATGCTGACTTTGTCCAATGATTTCACCACTTTCCAAATGTGCTGCTATCCCATCATTAATAACTGACTCTAGCAGTTTCCCCACTACCGATGTTAGACTAACTGGTCTGTAATTCCCCGTTTTCTCTCTCCCTCCCTTCTTAAAAAGTGGGGTTACGTTTGCTACCCGCCAATCCTCAGGAACTACTCCAGAATCTAACGAGTTTTGAAAGATTATTACTAATGCATCCACTATTTCTGGAGCTACTTCCTTAAGTACTCTGGGATGCAGCCTATCTGGCCCTGGGGATTTATCGGCCTTTAATCCATTCAATTTACCCAACACCACTTCCCGGCTAACCTGGATTTCACTCAATTCCTCCAACTCCTTTGACCCACGGTCCCCTGCTATTTCCGGCAGATTATTTATGTCTTCCTTAGTGAAGACGGAACCAAAGTAGTTATTCAATTTGTCCGTCATATCCTTGTTCCCCATGATCAACTCACCTGTTTCTGACTGCAAGGGACCTACATTTGTTTTAACTAATCTCTTTCTTTTCACATATCTATAAAAACTTTTGCGGTCAGTTTTTATGTTCCCTGCCAGTTTGCTTTCATAATCTATTTTTCCTTTCCTAATTATGCCCTTTGTCCTCCCCTGCTGGTCTCTGAATTTCTCCCAGTCCTCTGGTATGCTGCTTTTTCTGGCTAATTAGTACGCATCATCCTTCGCTTTGATACTATCCCTGATTTCCCTTGTTATCCACGGATGCACTACCTTCCCTGATTTATTCTTTTGCCAAACTGGGATGAACAATTTTTGTAGTTCATCCATGCAGTCTTTAAATGTCTTCCATTGCATATCCACCGTCAACCCTTTTAGAATTAATTGCCAGTCAATCTTGGCCAATTCACGTCTCAATTCACGTTAGTTCTTAAGTCCCCAACTAACCAGAAATAATTACACTGCATCTAATCAAGCTCTCATTTTTATGTTGAAGCCTTCCATCAAGTCACCCTTAATTCTATAAAGTACAGGCAATGCAACTTCTATTATATCTCCTTTTTGTTTTAACCCTTAAAGTCCAGATTTCATTTTGATCTGATCTGACTGTCTATCTATGCCTGTCATCATTTTATATTTTTATATCAAGTCTTCCCCCAATTTCTGATACTCCAGAGAAAACAATCCAATTTGTTCAACCCTTCTAGCTATAATACCCTCTAATACAGACAACATTCTGGTAAACCTCTTCAATACACTTTCCACTGTTTCCACATCCTTCCTGTAATGGGGCAATCGGAAATGCAGATCAGCAGTAAATCAGCATTTCTGGAGAACCATTATCTCTTGAGAAGGTCTGTCTCCATGTTCTCCAGAGATGCTGCCTTACGTGCCGAGTTATTCCAGCACTTTATCTTTTTTGTAGTTTTAAGAATAGAGTTGGTATAAATCTATCTCTGTTGGAAAGGGAATAGCTCTATAACCAGCTGTCTTGCCTCACTTGTGAATTTGTTTGTCGATATGTTTGAAGGTTTTAATAAGATTAGTTATTAGTTTGAATGCTGAATGCACCAAGTAGTAATTTTTTGATACAATTACCAAGTACTCTACCAAACAATTTCTTAACAAATATTGATCACAACATATTGGTTTAATATGAATATATTTTAATATGAGGATAGTGCTTCACATCGATGAAAGACTCAGATCCACAATGAAAATTGATTTGGAGAACATGAAGTGAAACTGGCTTATTCTGGGAAAGCTGAGATTCTGGTTTTTGATTTGATTTTGCAGTATCTGCATTTTATCACACATCAATCATTCTTTCCTCAGTCTCAAATGTGCGGTATTGGGGAGAGATTTGAAATAAATTGAATGAGAAAAAGGATTTGAAACTTGTGGGCAAAAATTTAGATGCTGGTTTACACTGAAGATAGACACAAAATGCTGTAGTAACTCAGCTGGTCAGGCAGCAACCCTGGAGGAAAGGAATAGGTAACATTTTGTGTCGACACCCCTTTTCAGACAGAGCCAGGGGAGAGGGATATGAAAAGGTACAAAGTACAAATGAATGAACCGTTTGTAAAAGGACAGCTAGAGATTGATTTTCTTTTTGAAGAGCCTGAGAAAGCATAAGTTAAAGGATTTCCAAAACAAGGCAAATTACCTAGGAGTGTTTAATAAGGCACTGAAATATGTTGCGTGCAGTGGTGATCCATAATTCAAATAAATATGGCCGTAAGTTGTTATCACACCTTCCCTAGCCAACATTGGCTTCACCCTTCCTGAGGTCATCTGTTGCTGGACTTGATTTTATCTCATCACCCCCACCCCCAACTACTTTCAATCAAAAGGGTTCCAACCCAAAATGTCACCTATTCATTTTCTCCAGAGATGTTGCCTGACCTGCTGTTACTCAAGCATTTTATGTCTGTCTTCAGCTGAAATACGATTTTTTTGCTGATATTAAACATACAGCACATTAATAGACCATTCAGCCCAAAATGTTTGTGCCAAACATGATGCCAAGACCAACTCTTATCTGCCTACATATACTCCCTATCCCTCCATTCCCTGCATGTTTTAATATCTCATCAAGCCTCAGTGATAGTGTCATACAGAATGAAAATAGGCCTTTTGGCGTTCCGGCGGTGGCCCGACTTGGAGCTGTGGCGGCGTTCCGGCAGCAGCGGCCCGACTTCGGAGACTTGGCCGCGGGCCCAGTGGACGACATCGTCGGGAGCTCGCAGGTCACAGGTTGGTGACCTGTTTTTCCAGAGCTCCCGCAACAACAGCTTCGTCCACTGGACTGGAGGGCGGTAGCTTCGACCACCCCGGGCCACGAAGTTTGAACCAGCCCGTTCGCGGAGCATGGTTGAGCCGCGGGACTTACTTACCATCACCCGGTGGGGTCACAACATCGGATGCCTGGATCGCCTCAGCGCAGAGGGAGAACAAGGAGGGAAGAGATAAAGACTTTAAGACTTTTGCCTTCCATCACAGTGAGGAGGTGCCTGGTGAACTCACTGTGGTGGATGTTAAGTTTGTGTTTATTGTGTGTTTTTGTTATTTTTATTATATGACTGCAAGGCAACAAAATTTCGTTCAGACCGAAAGGTCTGAATGACAATAAAGGATACTTTGACTTTGACTTGCCCACACCGACCTATATGTCTCATCTATACTCGTCCCACCTGCCTGCGTTTGACCCATATCCCTCTAAACCTATTCTATCTAAATACCTGTCTAAATGTTTCTTAAACATTGCGAATCATGAAACAATTCTCAAAACTTTTCAAGATGGCAAAGCCACATTCTCAGTATTATTGTAGGCACAAGTAACTGCAGATGCTGATTCACAAAAAATACACAGGTGGACTAACTCAACGGGTCAGGCAGCATCTCTGGAGGGAATGGATGGGTGGCATTTCGGGTTGGGACCCAACCCTCTGTGTCTTTTTTTCCCCCACTGTTTGTCAAGCTATCAACATTTATCAATGCCTTTAAGTATGTATCCATGATATTCAGACATTTAGAACAAAATAAGAATGAATAATAAATCAAATATTTAAAAAAAAAAAAAAAATCTAAATTATGTAATGTTCTTCAATTGACATAAACTCAGAACTAATTGAAGGTGTACAGCATAATGATCATCTAATCTTCAGACAGTCTCCCCTTGTAGAGGAAACCATGAAGTCACTATTAAAAATGTTGCCAAATTAAAAAAAACAGATAAAAATAAATGTGTTGTAATAAAGGTGGAAATAAATGTCATGTACAGATTTGTTATTACTAGGACATTATCTTCACCAGTGCTGTCATAATAATAACTGCAATTCGGTAAAACTGGTGACAATGGGAGGGCATCTGGTACTGGAAAATGATTTTAATCAGTTGTTTATTCAACTTACGAGTAGGGTATACATTTCAGAGATACAGCGTGAAAACAGGCCCTTTGGCCTACTCTGTCTGCGCTGACCAGCGATCACCACGTACACTAGCGTTATCCAACACACATGGGACAATTTACAATTTTACCAATGCCAATTAACCAAATTTGCACATCTTTGGATTGTGGGAGGAAACTGGGGCACCTGGAGAAAGCCCAATGCGGTCACAGGGGGAACATGCAAACTCCGTACAGACAGCACCCACAGTCAGGATCGACTCAGGTCTCTGGTGCTGTCACTATGCTCTCTAGACAAAAAGCCTGGTGCCCTGATCTGATTTCTAAGTCTCAGTTTCAATCTGCTTTATTACAATGGCGGCTGTATTCCCAAAGTATATATTCAAAATATTTTTGGGATCTCTTTAAGTTTTGAATCTTACTTTTCTATCTTGTACTCTATCATAGTTGTAAAGCTTACTGAGTGAGCAATGTACCATTTGTTTTATTTGTCTTGGAGATACGAGGAACTACAGATGCTTCCAGTCCCGCCAGTCACTCCAGGTCATTGTGTAGAAAGGAACGGCAGATGCTGGTATATACCGAAAATAGACACAAATTGCTAGAGTAACTCAGATGGTCAAGCAGCATCTCTGGAGAAAAAGGATGGGTGGCATTACAGGTCAAGACCCTTCTTTAGACTGAACGCTCCTAACGTGACCGCATCCTTTTTCTCTGGAGATGCTGCCTGATCCGCCGAGTTACTCCAGCACTTTGTGTCTATCGTCAGTACTTTGTGCTCTATTTGTCCATGTCCACAACACAAAAGCTTCAAAATGAATATTAGGTTGTCTGCAGTCTTCACAATTTAAATGTAGATTATACTTTACTTAAAATGACATTTACTGTAAATATTTAAACATGATTTTGGTTCTACAACCATTTTGATCTACATGAATATTCCAAAGACATGAAAAGCCACGTTTTTTGAAAATAACTACGATTGAATGTGATATGCCAATTAAGATAATTCTTTTAGTTCAGTTTTGAGATACAGCGTGGACACAAGCCCTACGACCCACCGAGTACACACCGACTAACGATCACCCATACACTAGTTCTATCCTACACACTAGGGACAATTTACAGAAGCCAATTAACCTACACACCTGCCCGTCTTGTCGTGTGGGAGGAAACCGGAGCACTCGGAGAAAACCTACGGAATCACAGGGAGAACGTACAGACAACACCAACAGGATTGAACCCTGGTGTGGTGCTGTGAGGCAGCTGCTCTGCCGCTGCGTTTTGCATGATATTAGTCATAGTGCTATTTAGAAAGATGAAAAGTTCTCCAATGCATTTGTTAGCCAGAACTTGTCAGTGAGAATTGATGATTTGATTTGAAGCTGAGCAGTGAATTAACCTTGGATTATTTGCATGATCTAACACATATATTGATGTTTGGGGGAAAAAATAGTTGGAAATTGAATCAGTTAGCACTGAACAATTTGATTAGTACGGGTGTCAGGGGTTATGGGGAGAAGGAAGGATAATGGGGTTGAAAGGGAAAGATAGATCAGCCATGATTGAATGGCAGAGTAGACTTGATGGGCCGAATGGCCTAATTCTGCTCCTATAACTTATGAACATGTTCATTTCAGCACCATTGACTGATAATGTACTTGCCATGAGGTGAGAAATAAGAACAATCACTTCTTGATTTATTTGAACTCCTGTAAAAATGCAACTGAATGCTTCTTTCACCTCTTCTCCACCATCCACTGATTTCCTCTACCATCCCAACGCACATTTAATTCCTGACATAATCCTGGTCCTAGACACAAAAAGCTGCCGTAACTCAGCTGATCT